>NC_064816.1:157214847-157217015 GCF_023721935.1 Panthera uncia | reverse complement strand
CCCCTGCCTGGCACCTTCCCTCCTTCCCCTCTGCCTGGCACCTCCCCTGTCTCCACTTGGCATCCCGCCTGGACACCCCTCTCCCACCCAGGCTGTCCCTCTGTCTTCAGCCTTCCTGTAAGGCACCTCCCCCCAGCCCTGAGCCGGTAACCTCTCTCCCAGGGGCATCTTCCTCCTCTCATGACTTGTCCTGCCTCCTCACACTTGTCAGAGTCGCCTCCTGGCCAACACCACCTACGTGTGACCCTGAACTGCTCTCAAGCCCCCCGACCCCATACCTATAGCACTGCCTTTTCCTCGTTCCCCACACCCCCCCTGCTCAAGGACTCCAGTTCACAAAGCGGGTTCCGACGCCAGCCTGTGGCCTTCCTGCTTGTGCAGGAGGGTGGGACCAGGAAAGCTGTGCACCCGGGGAGAGGCCAGCATGAGCAGAGCGGGCAGGTCACGAACAGGCCTTCTCTACCTGCCCACCACCCTCGGACTCCCTCAGATGTCCCTGGGCTCCAGAAGCCATCCAGGTCCCATCCGGGCCTCCGGGTCGTGCCCTATGCCTCCGATGCCTGGCTCCCCCACTCCCCGTTCGCTGCCTGTGGCCACCCTGTTGTCCCCCAAACTGGCCTCCCCTGCCGGGCCTGGGTCTTGCCTGGGTTCTCTGCTCTGCTCTGTCCTAGCTCAGTCCTGCAAAACCTGGTCTCTGCCGACTGCTTCCTGCTCTCACACTGCTCCCGCTTGCCTGTCACCTCCGTCCTGGTCCCTTTCTGCACACCTCCTGTTCTCTTTCTCAGACCTCCTTGTCACAGACTGTGGTCCACCCAGCTGGCCCCCTCAGACTCCCTCATCAGCCCTCAGAGGTCCATTTGGACTCTGCCTTTGGGGCTCAGGGTCTGGGCCACCCCTCCCACTGCCCTCTCCTTTCAGATTCTCCTCACAATGGCCCTTGGTGCTGCAGGTGCAGTGGGCTCTGGGCCCGGGCACCGAGGGGGCACTGGATGACTCCCCCGCTGCAGGACCCCGCCACCTATGACTCCAGGCCTTCAGCACCCACCCGCCGTGGTACAGGTAGGCGTTGCCCCCTCCAAACCCAGGAGCAGGAGCCCTGGGACCCCCCTGAGAGGTGTTGGCTCTTGGCCTCCAGTCTTACCCCGAGGCCGCCTCTTGGCACTTTGGCCCCGAGCCAGACCCGTGACAGTGCTTCTTGTCACCCCCTCCCACTGCTGCGGCCACTCCCCAGACCCTGGTGACATCTCCTTCCACCCTTCCGCCGCCTCTTCTGAGCGCCCTCACTTCCTGGCTCCCCGCTCCTGCCTTTCAAAGCCAGTCTGAGCCAGGAACCAGTGAGCCCGAAACCAGCTTTTGGTTCAGGTGAAAGTGGTCTGGGGCTCTGGTTTCTTTCACTTCCTCCTCACCCACAGACACGCTGCCCCACCTCCTCTGTGCTCAGCCGTGTGTGTGCTCGTGCACGCACATGCACACCGTGTGCACACACGCTCTCTGCTAGCTGGGAGGGGCCTGCTTCTGCCCGACACGCCGGGGCTGTAGAAAACGAATTCCGGACATGCGGTGGCCACCCTCTACACGGCTTCCAGAACCCCGGCGGGGGTTTGTTCCTGGCGGGAGGGGGTGGCTGCGGCAGCCTGTGGCGTGGCCTCAGTAGGCGGGCCTCAAGCGCACAGGGACTCCAGGCCCCTTGCGCGTGAGTTGGACCTTCTTGAGCCTCCTCTTGGCAGAGCGCGAGGAGGCTGGCCTGGCTCCTGGTCCGGGAGGCCTGCGGTTCTGGTCTGAGTCCTTCCCGCCCAGCCCCCACCCGCCATTCTGGCCACCTCACCAGTGGGAGTCCCCTGTGACAGGCTGGGCGCCGTGGGGCCCTGGGAGTGTTAGGGACTTAGTCCCGGCCCTCAGGAACCATAATCCGGCAGGAGGAATGGACTTAGGGGGTCCCGAGGGAAGTGCCCAGCAGACAGCTCAGGCCTCAGGCCCGTGAGGAGGGGAAGGCCTTGAAAGGAACAATTTGAAGTGGGCTTTCAGAGATCCGGGGGGGTGGGTGTAATGAGGGTGCCTTCCTCAGCTCCTCCTTCCTCAGAAGCAGTGGACGAACTTACTCTCCTGCCTGGGCTGTTCTGAAGGTCAGGGCAGCCCGTTCCCCTCCCCCCTTCCCAACCCCCCCCCCC
>NC_064816.1:157181003-157214747 GCF_023721935.1 Panthera uncia | reverse complement strand
CCCCCCCCCCCCCCCCCCCCCCCCCCCCCCCCCCCCCCCCCGCTTTGCCGCAGGCCCAGAACGGTGCTGTCACCGGCTGCCGGGGGAGCCTGGTGCTGTCACCCAGTGCTGGTCACTGTGGAAACAAATGCAATGCTGTGCAGGAAAGTCAAGCCCCCAAACAAAGGTCCTGCCCCTTGCCCCACAACCTAACCACTGCCTTGTGTTAAGCGTGGACCTGTTCCCCCAGCTAGCAGGGCTTGGCTTTTTCATGCAGAATCCTAAAGAAAAGGTGAACCCTGGTGCGTTTTCGGGGCAACTCTAAAGTTGTCTGAGGCTGTCTGAGGGTGGAGGCCTGCCTAGTAGATGGGGCTGATGGGGGGGGCAGCTGGGGTCCCCGGGAGGTACACCACAGCCAGGTCCCCACGTGGCGAGTCCTTGTACATCATGGCTGGTCTGGGGTACGCTGAGCTAAGCCCTAACGGGGCTCTCCAACAGAAAGAGCTGGGTTGTTCTAGACCCAGCCTGAAGGAGGTGATCACCCTGAAGGGTGGGCCGTTGAAGAGGGGAGGCCTGAGAAGCTGGTGGGGGGGGGAGGGTAGGAGGCTGAGTGCTCTGGGTACATCCTAGCAACACGTGGTCCTGGAGCAGCCCGGTCACAAGGAGAATTGAGGGTCCACCCTGAGATTCCTAGGGACTCGGGAGTCCCAACCTGTCTAGGTGACAAAGGGGGTAAGGAGGGAGGTGCTGTGGGAAGTTTCTGGCGTTTTGTTTTAGAGTCACATTCAGCATGTGCTGTCCCAGGCAAGGAGCCGGCTTTGACGCTTGGCGGCTTGGGCACGTGCTGTCATTTGGATGCTGACAGGCCCCGTGCTACCGTCTAGACAGCACGGTCGGCACGAGCCCAGGCGTGCAAGCAGCTGGAGGCTGTCTTTGCCCCGAGCGCTGGCAGCGTGATTGCAGGCGAGAGCTCGTTATTAGCGAGCGTTAAGTGGCGGAGGTAATGAGCTGGAGGTGTCACCGGGAGGGGGTGTCCCGGGAGGAGGTGTCACGAGAGAAGGCTGGGTTACAGACACCCAGGATGAGTGAATGGCCCTCGGGTTTGGCAGGATTCCGAGGCCTCTCAGATCACCGCATCTGGTGGGCGCGCAGCTGAGGGACGCCTGGTGGGGGCCACGGCCGTGTCCCTGGTGTCCCCGTGCGGGTGAGGGGTGTGCAGACCCCCGGTCGCGGATGAGGACCCCGTGGGAGAACAGTTGCCCACCTCAGCCAGGCCCACTCCTTCGTTTGCTTCCCAAGCTGTGAAACCCATTTCTTTGTTACCTGAACTTACGTCCGGGAGATCCGAGAACGTGTCTTACGAGCATGTGTCCCCGCTCATGCCTTTCCCGGAATTTGCACACTTGGATCATCTCCCGTGTCAGCCTTCTTTCCAGACTGAAGAACGTTCTGGGGCCCGGAGCGAGGAGCAGCATGCTGTGGGGAGGGGAGAAAGGCGGGGACAGGAGGACGCCGGAAGGTGGGCCTGTGTTCCACCCCACCCCAGAAAGGGTTGGAGGCAGTTTGCAAAGACACGCGTAGTGAGGAAGGCAGGACGTGGGGACCCGAGGGGCGGGAAAATGTGCTGCAGCCACAGATAAGGTTAGCGGGCGAGACACAAGCCGTGAGGCCCTGGGGCCCCTTCCGCGGTGGGAAAACAGGAGCACGGGTGTCATTCACGCTGCCCAGAGAACCAAACGCCACCGGCTCAGAGACACTGTGATTTGGGGCCGTGAGACCCCAGGAAGTCTCTCCCGTATGATGGCACGAGGGGGACACTGGGTGACCAGAGCTAAGCGATGTCCTCAGCAATACCGCAGGTTTCCCCGGGGCCCAGGCAAAGAGCGACACAACAGCGGGCCGCCATGTAAACATCGCTGATCGTGCTCGATCCCAGCCCGAAGCTAGCACACCCGGAGAAGTGCACTGCACACCTTCAGGTTACACGCTAATGGTCACAACATTTCTGAGAAGCATCCAGCAGCAGGGAGGTCTGTTTAAAATCGGGAATTAAGTCCAGTCACGTTCTTGGGGGAAGCGTAATATCCTTGCAGGAAAACAGAGACCTCCCTCCGCACATATGCCCAGCAGGTGAGTTTGGGTACAGGGTGAGACCAGCCACACACCTTACGCCCTAGGTCGCGAACCCACCGAGAAGGAGGCACGCGTGTCTGTTGCGGGCTACAAAAGGAAGCTTGAACCTGAGGCCTGGATGTAGCGGGCGGACCCTATGCCCTAACTTGGGTTTGCTTACCTAGGGCATAGGAAGGTGCAGACGGGCTCCCTCGGGCCAGTGAATGCACCCACAAGGGAAGGACAGGCTGCAGGGGACGGCCCTGATGTCACCACCCCCGATCCAGGAGAGGAGCTTGTCCAGTAGATGTCAGGCCCCCACCTCATCAGGCAGGGAGCCCCTCCCAAGGAGAAGAGGCCTGGGAGAAGGGGTAAGATTGTTCCAGAGTCTTCTCTCCAGGAGAACAGAGTAGAAGTTTCCTGGTGAACACAAGAAGACAAGAACACAGGGTCCCCTCCACAGTGGGGGTGGGGCCGGCCATATTGCTGAAGCCCTCACCTGGGAGTGACATTTGACCCTCCCCCTTCCTTCTCTCTCTGTTGGAGCAATCACCTCATTTTATTTTATTTTATTTTATTTTATTTTATTTTATTTTATGTCCTAGACACATCTCAATTCTGCCCACCCATTTCTCACGTCGCCACCCTAGTGGGGCCGCTGCTGTCTTCTGCCCAAACCACGGAGATAGACACCTCAGTAGCACCCCCCCCCCACTCAGTCTGGGCCCCTCCTCCCAGCCCCAACCCACCAAGGTGGCCAGAGCTTCCTGCAGCGCGGACCTGATCTCTTCTGTCTTCTGTCTTCATGGGCTTCCGGCACCTGCTGGCACTCAGGGCCTTCGCACATGCTGTTCTCTTTGCCTGCAACACCCTTCCAGCTCCCTTCACCTGCCTGGTTCTGTCCATCCTGCAAGTCTCCACTGGAATGCCACTTCTTCCGGGGAGACTTTCAACCCCCTTCCCCCAATTAGGCATCAAGTCCCACCTCCTTACATCTTCTAGCGTGTACCCCAAATTTAAATGATCCCTGGTAGTGCTCCTTCAAGGCACAGCCTGCATCTGTCTTGTTCAGCACAACGCAGAAAAACACTTTGTGAGTGAATGAGGTGGGGACGTGGCGGGGAGGTGGCTCTGACCCGCTGATCTTGACATGACCCTGAGACCCCTTTGTACCGTTAGCCCTGCCCTCTCTGCACCCCCACAACGCAAGGGCGGGCCTTTCCAGCCTCCCCACCCTGAGTTGCCGACACCTGAGCCGCTCTTGGCCCACAGCTGGGCAGTCAGTCTCCGAAAGGACCTGCTTGCCATGCTCGCAGACACCCCCCCCCATCTTTAGTGGTTTGGTTCTTAAAGTGAGGAGAATCTTCCTGCCTGTGACCCTGGCCTTCCCCTTTGGAGTTACAGAGAATAAACCCCTTTCTGCCTCCGTGACTTTTGGAGGCAGTTGTCCACACTCCCTGGGTCTGCTGTCAGGAACGTTCAGGTCTGGCTTCTTCAAACGTCCCAGACTTGGGGGCTGGGCTCTGCCCCTTGCCAGCTGGGCTGATGTGGGCAGAGGCACTTAGTTCTCCGAGCCTCAGTGTCTCCTCTGTAAGGTAGGACCTGACTCCCCTTCTATAGAGATTCGGTGGGATGCTAAGTACTGAGCACTCGGGTCAAGATCCAGAACGCCGTGAATGCCAGAGAGCCCCTTGTCACCCTCCGGGTTAAAATGTGATGCTCAGTGCTGCCCTCCCCACCGGCACGTCTAGGTGTCCTCTGTAGACCCTGTGACCATGTCTCCCTTGGTTCCAGGCCCAGCTGGCCATTCTCACTGCTGTTACACTGTTGGTTCAGAAAGGCCTGGAGCCAGTGAGAAGCCCCTGGGCCTTTCCTCCTGTCCGCTGAGAACCCCGTTCTCCCTGCTCCTGTATCTTGAACTCAGACGCAGAGTTCTCTGGTTAGCCTTAGCCCGGCTTCCCAGCCAGCAGCCCTCCATGCAGCCTGATGCCGTCTGCGTATTTGAGAAGCCTGCCTTCTTTCCCTTTACGAACGTTTTGAGCTGGAAATTTAAAAAAAGTGAGCCGGCAGGTGGAGGAGAGAGCGCTGTGGTCCTCTGACTCTCCCGAGCTGTGAGCAGATTTCTGATTTCCTCCCGGGTCAGCAGCTGAAGTCACAGTAGGGGCCCAAGGGGGTGGGCTTGGAGGAGGGCCCCTCTACCCCCCGCAGGGGGAGGGCAGCGGTAGGGAGAGGGGAAGCGGAGCTCCAGCTCGGTCTCCAGATCCCACACCCCACCCAGCAGGAAGCATTATTTTGCTTTTGCCTTCTCTTGCCTCAGTTTCCTCTCTGAGCCCCTACTCTGCCACCCCACCCCTATGTTACTCTCACCCCTTCCTTCGAGAAAAAACCATCTTAGATACCCTTTCGAAAAATGCCCATTGCGGGGAGGTGCCTGGGTGGCTCAGTTGTTTCAGTGACTGACTCTTCCTGGTTCATGGGTTTGAGCCCCCCATCGGGCTCTGCACTGACAGCACAGAGCCTGCTTGGGATTCTCTCCCTCCCTCTCTCTCTCTGCCCCTCTCCCCGCTCTTTCTCTCTCAAAATAGATGAACGTTTTTAAAAATGCCCTTCGGGTGGACCACAGCCCCACCAGTCCAGACTCCCCCCCCCCCCCCCCCCCACCACCCCCCCCCCCCCCTTCTGTCGCCTGAGACCCCAGAGCAGCTCCCACAGGACAGAGGAGAGCCAAGCACACGAGCACAGAATACTAGCAACCGGTGTTGACTGAGAGCCTCTTGCAAGTTTTAGGATTTTTCGTGGTTCAGCTGATCGGTCCTCACAAGAGTGTGAGAAACTGAAACACAGTTTCATCGTGTTGGTGCAAGAGTCCCAGGTGGGGTCCGCCTGGCAGCGTCCCATGGGGGAGGAACAGCGAGGTGTGGCGTGACCCAAACCACAGTGACCCTGAAGGAGGCAAAGCAGCCAGCCCTTTCTATAGGCCCAGCACTGAGGCCCAAGGTCAAGGCTAGTTGTCCTGGTGCACAAAGCTCCCGCCCCTCATTTACATTAATTGCTGGGCCCCTGGGCGTTTAGAGTTTGCAACCCCTAAAATTGGGGGGGGGGCTTGGTGAATTGGAGAAACCCTGCCTCTTCAAAAAGGGACAGCCCCTGTTAGCATTCTCTGATTGTTTCCAATCAGAAACAATCGGTGCATCAGTGGGCTTGTGTTGCCAGATTTCCAGTTTTTTGAGAGATTTTGGAAATCTGGCTGTTGGTGTGAAATCTCTCAATTTTAAGATTTTAAAGAGCGTTTTTAAAATTTTTTTTAATGTTTATTTATTTTTGAGAGACAGAGCGTGAGCAGAGGAGGGGCAGAGAGAGAGAGAGAGAGAGAGAGAGAGAGGGAGGCACAATCCAAAACAGGCCCCGGGCTGTGAGCTGTCAGCACAGAGCCCGATGCGGGGCTCGAACCCAGAAACCGTGAGATCATGACCTGAGCCAAAGTCAGACACTTAACTGACTGAGCCACGCAGGCGCCCCTTAAAAAGTGTTGAAGACACCTGTCTGCCTGCCCACTCTTCAACTTCCTCCCTGGGCTCCCCTCCTGCGGTCACCACCCACCTGGTACCTCTTCTAGCCCTCTGGCCCAGAGCCCTGAGTCAGCTTTCCAGCCCTGAGAACTCCATCGAGGGTCCCACCCTGAGAGACATTGCATTGAGCTGCGGTCACTTTAGAAAACCTCTTGTCAACGATGAATTTTAAGCAAAATGCAAAGACATTTGTTGAAAACTTGAGGGTTCTCCCCCAGGTAGAAACAGGGATCCCAATGACGTGTTGTGAACGGGAAGGACCACGGGTAGAATCCCCCTCACGGTTTGTCTGTGTTTTAAGCCCAGAGCAGTGGCTGGTGAGGGCATTCAGGGCAACTTTGACAACCAACGGTGGCAGCTGGGGTGGGGGTGGGGGGCATTTGGTGAGCCGAAAAGAACACGACCTTGAGATCAGGACACGGCGGGTTTAAGCCCACCTTTGACTAGTTCTCTGTCTGGCTCTGAATCAGTCATTAACCTTGTGTTCCTCATCTTTAAAATGGGTATAGTAGTGGCTCAGTTGGTTAAGCGTCCGATTTCGGCTCAGGTCATGATCTCAGGGTTCATGAGTTCGAGCCCTGCATCGGGCTCTGTGCCAACAGCTCCGAGCCTGGAGCCTGCTTCGGATTCTGTGTCTCCCTCTCTCTCTCTGCCCCTCCCCACCTTGCACTCTGTTTCTCTCTCTCTCTCTCTCTCTCTCTCTCTCTCTCTCTCGAAAATAAACATTAAAAAAAATAAAAAATAAAATAAAATGGGTATAAGTAATATCCAGCCCTTTAACTCCCTGGGATGTTGAAAGAACCAAATTAAATGACGCATACCGAACTATTTTGTAGGCTATGGAGCTCCGTAAAGATGTACGTGTTCATTTGAAGGGGTTTGACAAAGTCTCTCCCCATATCTGGAGCGTGACACATAGACGTGGGCTGGACGCAGTAGTGTGCTGGTAAATATTTAACAACCGGCTCCTGACAGGGTGGGAAGGGGGAGCTGAAATCTGATTTGTACTATTTGCCAATTTCCATGGCATAAATACTCCTACCGCGGCCGATTTTAAACCAGCAACGTGACACTGTGGCACGTCACTGGATGTTACTATGATTGAGCCCATTTGCTGCCAATTGAAGACTAGCCTCAGAGGTTGTAGGCTGTCTGGAGAGAGGGCTTTGTCCTGGTGCCTGTCCTTTTCCTGAATAGTCAGCACAGACCCAGGTGAAGAGGGAAGGTCATGTTCAGGGATTTGTGAATGACACACAGCTGGACAGGATGACAGATACAGCGGATAACAGAACAGGGATTCGAAAGATCGCGAGCTAGAATAATGGGCTAATTCTTATAAGACGGAATAAATATAAGTATCTGTTCTTGAGTCCAAATAGGCAGTTTTACCAGCAGGGAATGGGAGACGTGCTTTGGCACAATGAGAGTAGGAAGAGAATTGGGGGTGGGGGGCGCCTGGCTGGCCCCGTCGGTGGAGCCAGCGGCTCTTGATCTCGGGATTGTAGGTTCGAGCCCCACGTTGCAAAGCCCCAAGCTTTGCATGGCGTCGGCCAAGCCAGGCGACGTAAGGGGAGAGACCGGTGGCAGTTGGGACTGGCAGGCAGGCCACAGGAGGGCCCACACAGGAGTACTGAAAGCAGTGTTAGGGGGTGGATTCGTTTCCTAGGCTGTAACAAAATACCGGGCTGGGCGGCTTAAACAATGGAAACGTATTTTCTGGAGGCGGGATGTTGAGATCCAGGCGTCAATAGGGTTTCGGGTCCTTCTGAGGCCGTGAGGGAAGATCTGGCCCGGGCCTCGCTCCTCGGCTTACAGATGGCTGTCTCCCCTGCGTCAGTCTTCCCTCTGTGTGTATCTGTCCCCGTGTCCCAGTTTCCCCCATTTTATGACACCAGTCATACTGGATTAGGGTCACCCTAATGACCCCATTTTAACTTGATTACCTCCGTAAAGACCCCATCGCCCAATAAGAACATATTCTGAAGGTGGGGGGATTAGGACTCCAGCAAATGAGTTCTGCTGGGGGAGACACAACTCAACTTGTGCCCGGGGGGAGGGGACCGCGAGGGCTGCCTTCAGAGTTTGGAGCTGCGTCTCATGGAAGAGAAAGAAGATGAGCTCTAGGTAGCCAGAGCATCCGGGTGGTGACCCAGGGTCGTGCCCACCGCAGGAGGAGCCAAGGTGTAATCCATCGGGCCCCGTGGCCACCGGGACGTCAGCTCCTCGCCTGGCTCTAGCTTTCCTCGCGTGGGGACGGGCAGAGCCAAAGGGGGCCTCGAGCCCCTTGTCCCCGCAGGTACTGCAGGCACTCACTGGCGCAACCCACAGCTGGCTCCACGGCCCCCTCCGCCAGGACCAGGATCACCCTCGGGCATGGCTGCTGCTGCTGGCTTCCCCGCCCCTGCCACAGGCCAGCCACCTGCGAGCCACGGCCCCTCTGCAGGGCCAGCTGGTGGGAGCTGAATGCCTCTCTTCCCCGTAAGGAAGCCCAGGGCTCTGGCGTGGGGCGTGCTGCTCCTGCACACCCCCGATCCCTTGCCAGAGTGGCCGCTGCCCTGCGTGCAGGGGTGGACGTGAGCTTCTCACCATATGGATGCCGGCAGCCCCTCCAGCCCCGGGCCAGTCCTCCTTGTGTCCCGAGGGCCGAGGCTGCGTCTAGTGTCTATTGTGTGGCTGAGCCGCCCTTTGCACTGAACAGTCACACAGGAGATGCCCGCCAAGTGAGCGGCAGGACGGCAGACGAGGAAGGGAACAGGCGTGCGAGGCGGCCCTCCCTGCTTTTCTTCCAGATGCTTCCCTTGGCAGCTCTTAAACCTCAGCTTCTCCTGGCCCGGTGGTCTCCCGTAGAATTCTTCTTAGGTGTCAATGCAGGTGCTTTGCTCCGTCTGGTGGCTTCAGAATGTTTCCCTGCCCTCCTTTCCTGCAGCCCTTTACCAAGTTTCTGGGCTGCACACACAGGCTTCCCGTGTAAGACCCACCCTGCAGACTAATGCCACTTTCTGTGCTCAAGGAAGCTTCCGGTGGTTTGGGTGGAACCCAGACTCTTCACGGGCTCCCAGAGCCACCAGAATCAGCCACTGTGAATAATTGCCTGGCTGACTCCTCAGAGGTACCCTCCATGGTATGTGGGACGGTCCCACAGCTGGGGGGCTGTGGGGGCTCCCTGTTTTCACTACTCTCCCAACTGGGGGCTGTTCGACAGCAGGACCGCTAGGACCCAGAGATAAGGCAGAGCAGAGGCAGCCAAGCCCCGCAGGCTCGGGCCAGCTTAGCATCAGGAATCCAGTAATGGCAGCGATTACTTGTTAAGTGTGTCCTCTGTGGCAGGCGCCGTGCTGAATTCTGCACGTAACACGACCTCATCTGAATCCTCACATCTACCGGTGAGTCAGGCGTAGGGCTCCCTGTCTTCAAGACAGGGAAAATGGAGCTCAGACAGGTCGAGTAACCTGTACAAAGTTATGGCCACCCAGTGGCTGAGCTGAGTGTGAACCCAAGACCATCCAGCTGAAGAGCACGGCTTCTCAACCCCGGGGCAACTTCACCCTCCAGGGACGAAGGCCGATGTTGGGAGATATTTTTGTTTGTTGCACTGGAGGGGGGCGGGGGGAGTGCTTTTAGGATTTATTGGATAGAGGCCAGGGATGCTACTGACATCGTGTGATACATGAGACGGCCCCCACAATAAAGAATCATCCAGCCCCAAATGTCAATGGTGCTAAGGCTGAGAAGCCCTGTTCTTGGGTCTAAGCTCAGAGTAATCACACTTTGATGCCTGCAGAGACCCCACCCAGGGCAGTGGGTTCAGGGCCTGGGGGAGGACGGGACCCCCGAAGAACGGGGACAATGGGTAGGGCAGTAAGGCCTCCCTGTCCCAGCCCTGTCCCAGGACAGACTAGGTGGCAATGGCCAAAACAAAAGCCCAGATCTGGGAGCAAGGGCAAGGGCATCAGGGCTGGCTGAGGGGCTACCCGGAGGGGGTTCATTATATGGGTGGGCTGGGCACCAGCTGGCCTTAATTACAAAGGATCCTCCTGGAAACGAGGCGTGGGCACCAAGAAGGTTCTGAGACCACTCCTTCCCTTTCCTCCCTTCTGCCCACTCCCTGGTAAGTGTTCATGAGGCCTCTCAGCCATCTCCACAGCTATTCAAGCCCAAGAGTAAAGAGGGTACCCTGTGTGGGGTCACGAGAGAGGCTGGGTCTAGCTTGGACTATGAAATCCTTGATCATAGACCAGCCTCAAAGACCATCTCCTGGTTTTAAAATTTTTAAAAATTTATTATTGTTTTAATGCTTATTTATTTATTTATTATTTTCTGTATTTTGAGAGAGACAGAGACAGCACGAGCATGGCAGGGGCAGAGAGAGGGAGAGCATCCCAAGCAGGCTCCGCATGGTCAGCGCAGAGCCCAGTGTGGGGCCCGAACCCACAAACCACAACATCATGACCCGAGCGGAAACCAAGAGTCGGACGCTCAACCGACTGAGCCACCCAGATGCCCCAGTGTTTATTTTTGAGACACAGAGAGAGAGAAAGCATGAGCGGGGTCGGGGCAGAGGGAGGCCGCTGACAGCAGAGAGCCTGCTGCGGGGATCGAACTCACAAACTATGAGATCCTGCCCTGAGCCAAAGTTGGATGCTTTAACTGACTGGAAGCATGCCCTGAGGTGGCTAGGTGAAAGTTCTTTAGAAGCTTCTGTGTCTCCGTGAGGTGAGAAGCCAGGGCCTCAACTGGGAGCAGGAGCGGGGGAGGAGCTGGAGGTTGGAGGGGAGAAGATGTGGAGACTCATGTAGGAAGCGGAGTGGGAAGGGGTGTGCGTGGACGAGGGACAGGGGGACGGCTGGGCAGCAGGAGGCCAGGTGAAGTTGGTGCTCCTGAACTGACAGCGAGACCTGGTCAGGGTGGCTGTGTGTCTTTCTCCAGCCACTTTCAGGTCCCGGGAACAGGGGAGGAGTTGGCAAAACTGGACCGAACACTTAAGTAAGAGAGTCAAGAATATGTATGTGCAAAGGATGTTAAAATGGTAAATTTTATGTTATGTGTTTTATCATTTAAAAAAAAAAAAAGGATCATATGTAGCAGTCTCATTGTGATGAGGGGTGCAGGTCAGAGAAATGGACCAGCGGTTCCAGTGGAGTCACGGGCTTTGGGCATCAGGGAGCTGGGCAGAGTGAGCTGGAAGGAGACAGGGTGGCAGTCAGAGTGAGCTGCTTCGGACAGATAAGGGGGTGAGGGGCCACTGGAGTGACCAGACCCAGGAGGTGACCCTGGAACAGGTGGCTGAGGGAGGGTGGAGAATTTCCAGAGGAGAGGTGGCCACGGAGCGAGAGACCAGAGGTGTGGAAAGACCCCCCGTGAAGATCCCCAGAAAGCAGCAAGAACAGGACAGAGTCCGTGAGTGTCTCCGAGTGTCAGGGAGGGACAGCGAGCCAGGGGCTAGAGCCCTCGAGAAATGGGCACCAGACGTGGGGCAGATGCAGAGCCAGGGCTCTGGAAGCAGCTGCGAGGGGCAAGGAGGGTCCCTACCCACCCCGAGGCCAGTGGTAGGGGTGCTCTGGGAAAAATTCTGCCACCACAGTGGCAGTTTGGGGGGGAGTGGGTCCTGGAGGGCTTCTGTTACAAGAAAGCAAAGGCGATGTTCACAGAAGCGGCCAAGTGTATTGGAAAGTTTTATCTGTGACAGACCGCGCAGTGGAAGGGTTCAGGTCGGGAACTGGGAGAAGAGGGGCTACACAGAGCCTTATGCAGCTGAGGGTACCGGTGAGGGGAGTCTGGGGCCTTCTGTGGTGCCTGACACGAGCAGGGAGAACACATCATGGCAGGAAGGCAGGTGCACTCAAGGCAGACCATGGGAGAGACAGAGTGTCGTGTGAGGAGGGGAGGGCATGGCTTTCTCAGCCCCCTCAGTCCCTGCACGGCCCACCCTTGACTCCTAATGGAGTTGAAGATACCTGGGAGACCAGGTCTGCGTGTGGCTTCTAGGCATGTTTTATCTACACAGTCCGTGCACGGTGGCATTTGGTTTAATTTCCCTGAAAAATTCTTTAAGGACATGAAGTTTTGTTTTGTTTTTGTTTTTGTTTTTGTTTTATTCTACTCAGTTTTCTTCACTCAGGTGACATCCTAGACTGCAAAATGCAGCGGTTCGCAGAAATCCCTCTGACCACCTGGGCAGAGTAGTAGCTGAGGCCTCAGAAGCTCCTCCGGCCGGGGCGGGGGGGGGGGGGTAAGGGCAGGACATTAAGCCACCAGGAGACTGTCCTGACACTGGGGTCATGAGGAAGCACTGAGTTCCAGGAGAGCGAGGAGAGGAGTCAGAGGTGCTGGGATGGGGCTCTTGTCTGCCAAGGAAAAGGAGGGCAGGAGCCTGGGAGCCATGGGGGTGTGAACAGGGCAGGAGTGATGGCTTCGGCCAGGCAGAGGGCACAGTGGGATGGGTGCGTTCCCAGGCCCTGGCTGGGATAGGCAGCTCAGGAGGCCGGAAAGGCTCGCCACTACCTGGAGTCTTAACAGCCTGCGAGTCCCGAGAACATGAATCCCTTGTTTTTGCCCCTGAATCTGCTAGACAGGCCAGTGTTGGTCCGGAGGGAGCTGGCTGGGGAGTGAGGATGCACCTCCCTACCACCTCACCAGGCAGAGCTGGCCCCATGTGGCACCCGCTAGGCTGCAGGGGAGTTACAGCACACCTCAGGATCCTGTATAGATACCTCCCCATCCTCCCCAAGATGGAGAGCAGGCCAGTGTGGCTCGTTTTTTTTTTTTTTTGTTTGTTTTTTTGTGTTGTTTTTTGCATAGTGCTATAAGCTGTTGGGCGTGGATGGCCCCAAGGGACCAATTTATGGCGGTCGGTCGTGAGGGGAGAGTGCAAAGCTGTCACAGATCCAAAATGTGCCTCCCTTCTGGGCTGGTGGGTGCTCAGGCCCCCGTGACCCATCTCTCCACCCCTCCTGTGGCCGGCAGTTTCAACATGCTGATGTTTGCAGTTATCGTGTGTGAGGTGTAGGTGGGGGTCAGAGAGGGGGCCGCAGAGCACCCCATTAGACTGACGAAACCCCCCCGCGTAACAAGAGAGGAAGGACTCAATCATGCCACTTACCTTTCTCGTACACCTGCTAACTGAGCAGGACCCTGGGGACCCGGGCAAGGCCTTGCCCTGCTCCCAGGAGGCTGACTGCACAGTGGTAAAGGCTCAATGGCAGTGTGAGTGACAAGGACCAGGTCTCACCTCGGGTTAACACCTTTGGTTAAATGGTGTGGGCCTATTTCTCTCTGTTTCTGTCTCCCTCTCCTTCCCGCCTGGTCTGCCTTGGTTCCTGTCTCTGTCTTACAGAATCCTTGGATTTCAGGGCAGGAAGGCCCTAGGAATCACCTGCCTACGCCCCTCCTTTTACTCCCGAGAAAGCTGAGGGGCAGGGAGGTAGAACAACTTGCCCAAGGTCACACAATTATCTTGGTGTCCTCGTTTATCTTTGTTTTTTTTGTGTGTTATGTTTTTTGCTTCTTTCTATCATATTTGTCTTTCTTGCGTGTGTTTGCAAAACTGACACGGAAAGGCAAAGTCACACAAAGAGACAGAGGGCCCCCTTGATAGTAGCAGGGGGTGTCCAGCCACAGAAACATTCTCGCACAAAGGGAGAGGCACCCAGCGCTGCTCTGGCCTGGGAAGAGTAGTGGGGGCAGCCTGGAGGAGGAGGATCGTGCCACGAGACATCCCGGGCCTGGTCCGCCCCTGTCCGGTCTGCTGGCTGGGAGAAGTTCCTCACCAGAGGTGGGGGGTTAAGGTGCAGGCTCCCCTCCACCCGTCTCTGGGGACTGGGCCTGGCCCCAAGGTCTAGCAGGGGTTCCTTGGGGGCCCGGGATTGAGGCCAGGCAGGTAGGCTGGGTCAGAGCCCCCTCTGGGACCCCTGCATGTCCTGGGTTTAGTGACCAGAGGAGAAGGTGGGAGCTGGTTAGCAATGGGCCAGAACACAGAGATCAGAGGTCCTTAGCCTGAGAGCTCCAGGTGGGCACTTTCCGTCTGTCTGTCTGTCTGTCTGTCTCTCACACACACACACACACACACACACACACACACAGGCTCATGCCCCAATCAGTGAGGGTAATATTGCTGGGGGTATACAGAAAAGGGGGCAGCAGAAAGAGGTCTCTCCCTTCAGTCTGATTTCCTTTGTTCCTCCCTCGCCTTCCTCCCTCTCCCCTTCCCAGCTCCCCTCCTCTCCTCCTAGCCTCCTTCTTCCATCCTCCCTCCCCGGCCCCTCCTCCCCCTCCCCCCAGAGCCGGGTCCCCGTAACAGGACTTCCACCGAAGGCGGGGAGGGTGGGACCAGCGGGCTCCGGCCTCAGCCTCGCTGCCCATCTTCCCGCAGGGAAGGAGTTAAGTCTCTCCGCTGCATCCCTCCTCCCTCCTCCGCCTCCCCCGCCGCCACCGAGTCCTGCAGCCAGGCCCTGGGCTGACCTTCACCGGGAGGGAGGCCGCACTGCGCATGCCCGGGCCGGCTCCCGTCCGGCTCCCGCCGCTGCCCGGGCCCGGGGCGGGCGAGGGCGAGGGCGGGCGGCCGCGGGCCGGGACGTGCCCCCCGCGCCCGGCCGCCCTCCGCTCCGGCGCGGTGGAGGGGGGCCGCCGAGCCCGTCCCGCCGGCCGCGGCGCATCTCTCCCTGAGCGGGGAGAGGCGCTTTGCCATTTGGTGCTGGTGGTGCTTCGGAGGGAAGGAGAGATGGGGGGACGGCAGGGGGGACTCCGGCTCCGCGCCGCAGGGCGGCCGCCCTCTGCCCGGACACGCGCACGGTCTGCCCGGAGCACGGCCTGGGCCGGTCGGGCCGGCGCTAGGGGCCCGGTTGGGCTGGGAGGAAGGCCCCCTGCCAGCTGGAATCGGGGCTCTCCCGGGGCCTCCACCTCCCCCGGGCCGGGCCAGAGGCTGTGGCTGCGGCCGTGGCGCTGCTGAGCGCTCTTCTGGGGCTGAGCAGCTGGGGATCCTGGCCTTTGTGAGATGCGAGTCGGGGCTCCGGGCACCCACACCTGCGCCTCTGCTGTCTGGTCTGAAGGCTCCCCGCCCCGGGTCCGCACACCTAGGGTCGCCTCCGTAAAAGCAGTAGGCCAACGTGCCCGCTGGCCCGCGCCTGGGCAATCACATCTTGTGAGTGGGCTGGGAGGAGGTCAAGATGTGCCTGTGCGTGCAAATCCGTGTGGTTCCTTGTCCCTCCAGCGTTTGCACTCGTGTGTGGCCCGAGGGGCCTGTATGCATTATGTATCTGCTGTCTGTGCTGGCATAAGGGTGTCTCCCAGCGAAGCGGCTGGGGGAGCCGGGGCTGGTGCTGGGGTGGCTCAGGAGGGAGTCATCTTTGGACTTGGGTGACACTCACCACTTCTTGGGTACCACCAGGGCCCTTGGTCTGACCACCTCCTGCAGTCTCCCCCACCACCAAGACCAGTCCCCTCCCCAATGCTGGGCATTCCCTCTGTCCTTCATATCCCCCTCAAACTTAGCTGCCCGAGCTGGGGTGCCTGTCAGCCTCTTTGCTATCTTCTTGCCCCAGAAGGCCTCTCTGAGAGTTGAGAACTCTGAGCTTTACACAGAGCCTAAAGGTGACTGCCCCTGCCCCAGTCCCCCAGAACCTCTAAGGTCTGGGGTCTCACATGCCCGTGCGGGAAGCACCCACAGTGGGTGGGGGTGCCCATGGAGGCTCACACCTTCAGGTAGGTGGCAGAGTGTGAGCTCCGTTCACTGGCCCACTGGGCTTCGGGTGGTTGCAAGAGTTAGCAGGCATTTGATCATGAGCCCCTGTGTCCCAGCATGGGGGAAGGTAGCAGGACGTAAAGACTGGATCCTGACGTCAGGGGACCACATTTGGGAAGCCAAACCTACCGTCTCAGACGCTGGTCAGGCAGGTGCCAATTCACAGCATAGCATCGATGGCAATGGGCATTCAAAGAAGAGAAAGGTTGGTGCGCAGGAGTGGAACTAGGGAAGGCTTCCTGGAGGAGGTGGGGCCCATGCTCAGCTTTAAAGGATGAATGTGATCTGGACAGGCAGAGGAGCAGTAGAGGGATTCTGGGCAAAAGAACAGTGTGGGAGCAGAGGCTTAGAAATGGGAATGAGTGAGGGGTTTTGGACGTTAGTGGACAGACTGGTGAGTCTATGGGGGAAGCTGGGTAGAGATTTGGTAGGAAGGGGATATCTAGGTCCCTTGTTAAGCCAGCGGTAAAGGAAGGTTATCCTGGACCACTCTGGCCTTTCAGGAGATTGACAGTGGGCACCTGAGTGGACAGTGACAGGCAGGAGCACAACCAGGGTCCTAGGAAATCAGGCTGCAGGCAAAAGGGCTCTCCGGGCAGAACACTCCCTTGGTTCTTCGTCTGACCTCTGAAGGCATTTTGAAGGGGTTGAGGATCCCCGAGTGTAATTCTGGGTCTTTAGGGTGTAACATCAAATAAGTTGTCCAACAAATTCCCCCCCGCATTTCCCTGCCCTCACCTGGCTTCTGGCAGTGCAGCCCCTAGAGGCACATAAACTTGACCCACTGTCGTCCCAAAGCCCTTGGGCTCTTTCTCCAGAAGGAGGAGAGAGGGGCGTGGCCTTTGGGGGCAAGGGTGGTGCTGTGGTTCCCAGCCTGGTGAGCTCAGGATTTGTCCCTCCTGTTTCCTGTCCCTCCTTCGCCCCAGGGACTGCCAGCTCCCTCCACACTGCCTCTTCTAGGGCTCCCTCAGAATCCCACACTCCCCGGGCTTTCTTTGGGGCCTGGAGGCTGGCCCTGCCATACCCAGTAGCCCCAGCGCCTCTGGGTCCCCTACCCCCACCTCATGCCCCATTCCAAAGCCACGAGGCCCACCTCGCCTCGTTCTCTCTGCCCATCCACCCAAGCACCCACCCCAGCTCCTAGCCTCCCCTCTCATTCTCTCTTCCTGTTCTCATGAGTCCCATCCACCTCCCTTTTCCGAAATCCTTCCCCCATTGCCCTCGCTTTCTCACATAGAGACAAACAAAGACTCACATCCCCAGAAATAGACTCACACGGAGCTGGAAGGCACAGGCCATGTCCTGCCACACACGCACCCACAAGCGCGCACACGCACCAGAGGCTCCCGAGGAGGGAGGCACACAGAGAAGGCGTTTGTCTGTGCACGCACGTAAACAATCACACCCACAGCCACCGAGCCGTGCCCACACAAGGGTGCAGACACACACACACAGCGGGCGAGACAAGGGCGCACACATCTGTGGACGCGAGGGGACACCGCCTCCCCGGGCACACCCACCACTGACGGCCTGGTGCAGGAGGAAGGCCTCCTCCAGGCTCCGGTCTCCCCCCCCCCCCCCACCCCCGGATTCCTTCCAGCGAATGTTTCCCTACTTGGCCTGCCAGGTCTCTGGGGAAAGGGCCTCAGAAATGCAGCAGGAGCCACTTGGGGGAAAGTTGGAACTGACTGTTCCCTGCCTGGCCGTGCCGGCGAATTCCCTAACCGAGAAACTATTTGTGGCGAGAGCCCGGGTGGCCGGCGAGCCCCCCGCCACCTCCCCTCGCGTCCCCTCCCCGCGCCGCCTCCCCGCGGGCCCTCGGGCGGCCTCGGGCTGCAGTGCCGCTGCCCAGCGCCCGCGAGCCGGGCTTGCCGGCGTGCCTCGCCGCTTATCTGCGCTGTTTGGACAGCGAGGGTTGGAAAGGCAGGCGTTTCTGTCCCCGCCGAGTCAACAGGCAGACCCCGGGCCGCCGGACTATTTCTGTCTTATCAGTGCAGGAATGCGGCAGCCGCGGCGGCGGCGGCGGCGGCGGCGGGCGGGCGGCGGCGGCGTGGGCCGTGGGCCGTCAGGGCAGCCCTGAAGGGGCCCCCTCCCCACTCCGCTCGAGTAGAAGTGTGAGAGAGCCCAGCAGGACTCAGAGGGGAGAGTTGGAGGAAAAAAAAAGGCAGAAAAGGGAAAGAAAGAGGAAGAGAGAGAGAGAGTGAGAGGAGCCGCTGAGCCCACCCCGATGGCCGCGGACGAAGTTGCCGGAGGGGCGCGCAAAGCCACGAAAAGCAAACTTTTTGAGTTTCTGGTCCATGGGGTGGTGAGTGGGGGAAAGTTAGCGGGGGAGGGTGAGCGAGCTGGCTCGGGCTGAATGGAGGGATGATCGGGAGGGGCCGGGAGGGGGCTCCCGCTCTCCCACCCCTCCGGCAGGGGCGCCGCGGCCCCGCGGCCCAGCCCCGGGACTGTGCCGGCGCCCTGGCACTCGAACACGTCGTCAGGCGGCGGGCCGGGGATGGGTGCCCGGGCGGGGACGGGAGGCGTTTGCATGGGTCCTTGTCAGGGGCTGGGGGTGGGACTTGGGGACTGTCCCCCCCCCCCAAGTGGGGGGGGGTCCCCTCCGTACCAGACGTGTTGTCTTCGGTTCTCTGCCTGGTGGGCCCAGGTGTTCCCCTGCCCCCCCCCCCGGGTGGGGGTGGGGGACATGGCATCGGGTAGGCTGGGTTGTCTGCCCATCCGTTGGGACAGTGTCTCTCTGTGTCTCCGAGAGCAAGGAGCAGGTGACCCTGGAGGCACCGTGAGCGGGAAGCTCTCTAGCTGAACAACCTCTGCATCCTGGCAGGAGGGCTCTGGGGCTTTGCTGGTTGGCCTCTGCCCACGGGGGTCAGAGAGAGACCCTCTCTAGGGACAGACCCCAAGTTAAGGGGTCTGAGGACCCCCTTGGCAGACTCAGCCACCAGAAGCTCATGTCCTTAATGCCTCAAAGGTGTGAAGGAAGGGCTGGAGTCAGGGATGTGAGGCCTAGAGACCAAAGGGGCGGGCCAGCACGGTCCTGCCACCAGCCGACTTGGAAGGCACACAGGGAACCTGAGGGAGCCCAGGGTGACCTGAGGGATGGGACCTCAGGCTGAGGCAGCAGGAGCCAGGTTGGGAGCCATGTGGAGGGCGGTGGAATGGGAGAGGCAGGGGCTGTAAGACTTGGGATGGCTACCGGGGTTGGGTTGGAGTTGGGTACAGAGGAGTCAGTCAGGTTGCCTATGGCCAAATTTGGTTGTGACCCGAAAGAAGGCACATTCTCAGTGAGGAAGGCCAGAGTCCCTAGGGTCTTGGCCCTTTGTTGGGTGGCCCTGGTAGCTAGTGCAGCCCTCTGGGGGCTCTGGAAGTTTCCCTCTCAGGGCCTCTTCAGCAGATCAGCAAGTATCGCTGGCCTTGAAGAATGGGAGAGCAGCTGATTGGGTGAAGGGGGTTTCGCTGGGGCCGCCTGTCCTCCAGTCCCAGAGATCCCTGGGGCAACTTCCCAGGGGGGCCTGTGTCTCTCAGCTGAGTGCCAGTCCAGTCTTGCTGCTTGGGGGAGTCCCTTTAAAAAAGGCCCATCCAGGAGAGAGAGGGGATATACATGTGGATTTTTTTATTTGGCCAACTTAGAGCTTCAGTTCTTGGGTGGCTGTGAGTCCCTATGCTCCACTCCCTGTAGTCCATCTATGCTGGTGGGGCTGGGCCTAGGCTCCATTCTGGGCCACCCACTCTGGAGATATGAGTGACAGGGTCAGGTGGGGTGGGGGAGGCAGACACATGGACAGGCAGTTTTCGCTGTGGGAGAGACGGACAGGGACAGCTGGCTGGCCGGGCGTTAGGGTTAGACACGGAGAGGGCACGGCGCAGGGCAAGAGGGACAGAAGGGAGAGTTGGCAGTTAGAAGGAATTCACCCAGCTCGGGCCTAGGGCTCCTCCTTGTGCCTGGAGGCGGGGGGGGGGGGGGGGGGGGGGGGCATCTGCACTCCAGGGGGCAAAGTGTGTGGCAAGTAAATGGTAACGGGCACAGGGGCTGCATTCCCTAGTTCCCCCGTCTTCCTGCTCGCTTGGTCCCCATCATGCCCACCCGCCATTTGACAGCCCCTCTGGCCTTCCCCAATCCCTCTTCTGGAATCGGGACAAGTGGGATTTAAAAAGTCTGTAAAACACTTCACTTAATGAACTTGGATCTCCTCTACATCCCATCTGAGGTGGCAGGGGAATACACCTGCCTCATCTTGGCTCTCCGTGGCTTCCTTGGAGCCCTGACCCCTTCCTACCTCACTGGGGAAGGGGGAGAAGCAGAGGTGTTCTATAGGATGGAAACATCTCTGGTAATCCAGGCGGACAGGAAGGGGGAGATGGGTGTAAGAGGAAGTGCCAGTGCCTTTGAGCTATCCAAGCCCTCTGGGCAGCCCACCTCCAGCCCAGCTGCCTCCTGTCCTCTCCTAGAATCCTGGCAGGGTGTGACCTCACTGCCTCCGGTGGCCTCCAGCCTCCACCTTGGGAGCAAATTATGGGGGGTGGGGGTGGGGGTGGGCTAAGCCTTCCAAGCCCCTGGGTGTGGAGGCTTGGAACCAGCCAAAGGGGGTGTGGGTTGGGGCTGAGGGGCCAAAAGCAGGGGCCCAGAGGGAAGAGCTGGCTTCGATGGGGAGGGCGAGTGCGAGGCAGGACAGCCCAGGGGGTGGACGAGAAGCAGAGTGGAAAGGGGGGCCAGAGGTCCCAGCAGGGAGCCGGGTCTCGAACCCAGACGAGGCTGCGGAGAGCGAGCCGCCCCGGCCCCCCGCGGGACACGGCAGTTCAGCGCCGCCTTTGCCGGGAGGAGCTGCGTGACCTTGGCTAGGTCGCTTTTCTCCTTGAGCCACGGTTGCCTCATCCGTCAAGTGGGGATGGAAGGACCCCCCTCAGTCTGTCTTGCAGAGGAGCGCGTGGATGTGAACATCCGCTGAAAAGGTTGAGAGGCGCCATTAATATTCATTTTCGCGGCACCTTCCGCAAATCCGAGGCTGGCGATGCCCGGTGCCGTTGCCTGGCTTCAGTTAGCTTCCTGCAGCGAGACGCAAAGCCCCCTCCGCCGAGCCGCGCGGTGGCGGCGCCCCTGCCCCTCCCACCCCTCGCTCACGCTGGCGGCATCAGGGTCACCGGCCGGGGGGCTCGGGGTGGGAGAGACGCGGCTCACCGCGCCTGGAACCGGGGCCCTGGTCCGAGCGGCGGGCGCCCGTTTCTGCTTCACCTCCGTCCCCACCCCACCCCCAGCGCCCCGGGATGCCGTCTGGAGCCCGGATGCCCCACCAGGGGGCGCCCATGGGCCCCCCGGGCTCCCCGTACATGGGCAGCCCCGCCGTGCGACCCGGCCTGGCCCCCGCGGGCATGGAGCCCGCCCGCAAGCGAGCAGCGCCCCCGCCCGGCCAGAGCCAGGCCCAGAGCCAGGGCCAGCCGGTGCCCACCGCCCCCGCGCGGAGCCGCAGGTGAGTGGGGCCCAGCGCGGAGGGGGCGGGCCACGGGACCCCGGGGACGGGGTGGGTGAGGCGCGAGGCTGGAAGGAGCGAGGAAGAACGGGCAGCGAGGGACGGGCCGTCCTCGGTGGGATGCCCTCTGGGGAGGTGGGCTGAGGGGGCACCGGTCTGGTTCCTTTGTGTGCCCACCGCAGGCGCGGAGGCCGCGGCCGTCGCGCCCTCCGCCGTGTCACCTGCTCGGTCCCTCTCTCCACCCCTCGTCCCCAGGTTCTGGGAGATGCTTCTGTCTCCGGGGTGGGGGTGGGGCTGGCGGCAGGACTGAGGGCTGAGCTTCAGGGACTGTGTTCCTCCAAGTGTGGCTGTCCAGGGCACCTTCCTCAGTCCCCCGGCTGGACTGCTTAAAAAGCCCCACTCCAGATACTGTGAATGCGACTCTCTGGCCAGGGGGGTGGAGCCTGGGGATTTGTCCTGTGGGTGGGTGGTCTTCCCCCAGTCCTGCTCTCAGGTGATTCTTAGGGCCTCAGAGGCTAAAGAGCTGCCCCGATCCGTCGTCTGGACCAGGTCTACCTCTTCATCGCCAGGGGCCAGCCCATTTCCCCGTCTGAGCCAGCTGGTGTCACCCCAAAAGCCCCTGCTGGTGTCTGGCAAGAGAGATGCCCCTCTGGGTTTCACTATTTAACCAAACACACATGCTTCCCTTTGCACACCAGATGGAGTCCTATAAAAGGAGTAATACGGATCTTACCTCATTATTAAATATTTTTTACACATCAAGGAGAATTCACCATTTATAGGAATCCCATGATGAATTCTTTTGCAACGTGAATCATGCTCTTACACAGTACGCGCGTTCCTGGTTTGTCTTGTATGAACGGAGAATTTCACGTAGACCGTTTCTTCAAAACAAATCAGACCTTTTGTGATAGGTGCTTACCTGGCCTTAGAAGAGGTTTTTGGACAGGAGGAGGCAGCGATGAACAAACACCACGCAAGGGCGGTACGGAGCCGTCCTCCGGGCTGAGTTCTAATCTCAACTCGCCAAGGATTTCCTGGGGTGCTCTTGGGAATCAGAAGCAGCTAGCGGGTCAGGAAGAGTCCGTGTCCCCGCTGCCACCCCAGGTTCAGCCCGCAGTCGCACCCCACAAGAGAGCACTCTCTCTCTCCGGATCCCTATGGGGCTGTTTCTGGAGCCTGTTGGCAGGTGATCCAAGGGCATGAGCACTCCCTGCCCGTCAAGCCCCTTCCAAGCCCAGGGTGCCAGGGGTACAAGTCCCCCCCCCCCCAGCTCAGCCTTCACCTCCTGTTTCAGGGATGCGGGAGCGTGTCGGGGGTCCCCTCCCTCCGAGCTCAGGCCACCTTGGACTGTGCACCCCTGCTTCACAGAAAGGGAAAGTCCTCAGAATCCCTCCTCCCTCTCCTCTGTCCTCCCCCTCTCTAGCTTTTCTCAAACACTTTTGCAGCTCCCCCACCCCCACCCCTCCTAAGTCTAAATTTCTCTGGCCTGCGGGTGTGGTGGGGTGGAAAGGGGCTCCCGGGCTAGAGAAGGGACGGGACCGCGTCTGCTCCCCGCAAGAGGACTTAGCGCCATGCCAGACCCACTGCCGTCGCCCCTTGGGCGGGCGGACAAGCGGGCTGTGGGAACCCCAGCTAGGCGGGTGGAGATGTCGGGATAATTTAGCAGGTGGCCTCGTTACTCCCAGATCTGTCGCCATGGTAACCTGGTTTTTTCTTTAAAAAATGTACAGTGCCAAGAGGAGGAAGATGGCTGACAAAATCCTCCCTCAAAGGGTGAGTGCCTTTCACAGCAGCCCCCAGCCCACCCCCCCCCCCCCCCCCCCCCGCCCTTTGCTGCTCTGCCTCCTCTCCCCCCACCGCCCCCCTCCCCACCCTGGGCCGCTTCCCCTCCCCCCTCAGGAGCAGAGCTGCAGCGGCCCAGTCACTTCCACTGTTTGTTTAAAAAGCTCATTAAGAAGTGGGGCTCCCTGGCCAGAGGGAGGGGGTGGGGCGGAGGGAAGGGGCAGAGCCATGGGGGGAGTGGGGGGGGCAGCGTCCTGGGCCCCGGGTCGCAGTGGACTGAATTCCATCGGGTCCCCGGACATAAAGGTGTGGGACAAAGAGGGCACAAGAGCTAGGGGACCAAAGGCTGGCAGAGGAGTGGAGGGAGCGGAAGCATCAGAAGTGAACCCAAGCCAAGCTAGGTGGGGGGGGGGGGTTATGGTTGAGACGCCAGGTGGAGTGACAAGGTGAGGCACCAGGGCAGAGGCAAGCAGCCACGTCCTCTATCCCAAGGACCCCAGGGTTCTAGCCACTTTGCAGACACCCAAGGAAGGCCCAGAGGCCATGTGACAAGGGAAAGGATGAGGAGGTGAGGCCCTAGTGGCTGGGCTCCGTGGCCGCTCTGGCCTCCCCTAGTGAAGAAATGCAGGGACCTCTCTAGAGGGAGAAGCCGTTTTTTATGCTTAGATGTCCAGGTCCTTTCTGCTGGATGTGCAGTCCCGGGGAGAAGTCCCCGTTTGCACTCTCAAAGTTCCGTGCCCTGAGCCTGGCCAGCTCTCCTCGACGCTCTTTGCTCTTCGTACCCTGGGACCGCGTGACAAGCACGGTCAGCCTCCAAGGTTGGCTGAGCCCCTCGCTCCTTCTCTTCCAGATCCGGGAGCTGGTCCCCGAGTCCCAGGCTTATATGGACCTCCTGGCATTTGAGAGGAAACTAGATCAAACCATCATGCGGAAGCGGGTGGACATCCAAGAGGCTCTGAAGAGGCCGATGAAGGTGTCTTGATTTGGGGGCAGGAAGAGGGCTTTAGGCCCTGTTGTAAGAACGGAGAGCGGGACTGCCCCGGGAGCGGGAACACGCGGCGTTTGCTCTGTACTACACTCTTTATTTCTACAGCAAAAGCGGAAGCTGCGTCTTTATATCTCCAATACGTTTAACCCTGCGAAGCCCGATGCTGAAGATTCCGATGGCAGCATCGCCTCCTGGGAGCTGCGGGTGGAGGGGAAGCTCCTGGATGACGTACGTCCTGGCCCAGGTCTCTCCAGGTGTCCTGGGGTGGGTATGGGGCCGAGCTGAGGACAGCACGAGCTGTGGGCACTATGGGTTAGGGAGTCAGCCCTGGCCAGGGGCGGGTGGCCTAAAGAGCCATTCTGGGGGCAGAGGCCCGCTTCTAACCATGCCGCCCTACCCGACCAGCCCCACCCGCTCCCAACGCATCCTGCCCCCACAGTCCCTGTCCTGCCCCCACGGTCCCTGTTCCTCTCCCACAGCCCAGCAAGCAGAAGCGGAAGTTCTCTTCCTTCTTCAAGAGTTTGGTCATTGAGCTGGACAAAGACCTTTATGGCCCCGACAACCACCTAGTTGAGGTAAGACCCAGACCTCTTTTGCCCTGGAACTGCCACCTTTCCACAGACAACGGTCTCACCGGCCGCACAGATGTCGGTGGACCACGGACCACCCTGGAACCCCTGGCCCCCCCAGCCCAGATGGGCCTGAGAGGTGACCCAGCTCTCCCCCCTCTCCCCCCCCCCGCCCCGGGCAGTGGCATCGCACACCCACGACCCAGGAGACGGACGGCTTCCAGGTGAAGAGGCCGGGGGACCTGAGCGTACGATGCACGCTGCTTCTCATGCTGGACTACCAGGTCTGTGCCGCCACCCCACCCCCCCGGCCATGAGGCCCTCGGGCCCCCCACGCCCTTTGAATTCGGAGCGTTCCCTGGGAGACCCCGTTCTCTTCCTTGCCTCACCTTCTCCAGAAACATCCTTCCTAGGGCCCAATCACCACGTCCCCGCCGGCCCCAGGCTGCCTGGCCTTGAGCTTTTTCCACTCCCTCGCTCTCATTTAATTTTCATGGCCATCTTTTCTCAGCCTCCCCAATTCAAACTGGATCCCCGCTTGGCCCGGCTGCTGGGGTTGCACACACAGAGCCGCTCCGCCATCGTGCAGGCCCTGTGGCAGTATGTGAAAACCAACAGGCTGCAGGACTCACATGACAAGGAATACATCAATGGGGACAAATATTTCCAGCAGGTACCCTCTCTCCTGACCCCAGGGGTGTGGGGAGCAGGCAGAGGCACCAGTAGGGGAAGTGCCTTTACTAAGGCAACGCCCGCACACACTTCTAGATTTAGCCAAGCCAGGAACGTTAAGAGGCCAACAGTTTGGGGAACATGATAGTCTTGGCACTTGGAGTTAGGAGCCCTGGGTTCTAGTCCCGGATCCAGGCTCTACCAAAGTAGAGATTATTGTTAATAATACTTTTTGAATAAACACAGCAGATAAACTCGAGGAGCAAAGTAACAGTTGGTGTTTATTGAGCACTCGCCATGTGCCAGGCATGCTCGCGGGCACTTAACGTGGATCACATTTGGTCCTCAGAGCCGCCCTGGCAGACAGGTACCATGACCATACCCACTTTAGAGATGAAGACACCGAGGCCCCCGAATTTAGGGGACGGGCTCAAGCTTGCACTGTTCATGGGAAGAGGCAGGATTTGCACCACGGCCCCCGGCCCAGGGCCCATGCTTCCAACCACCGCACGGCCCCCACCCACCTCTGTGTCCGCACTCCACCCCACCAGACACCTTAGTCCCGGCCCCAGGAGAGCAGTTAGACTGGCTCATGGCGTCACCTTCCCAGAATGGAAGGCTCTAGGACTGCAGTTCTGCTCTTTTCAAGCAGACGAGAGTGGTGTCTCTCTCTCTCTCTCTCTCTCTCCTACTTCAGATTTTTGATTGCCCCCGGCTGAAGTTTTCGGAGATTCCCCAGCGCCTCACAGCTCTGCTGTTGCCCCCTGACCCAATTGTCATCAACCACGTCATCAGGTGAGGCCCCAGCTTGCTCCTCAGCCCAGGGAGTCATTGCCGTTCTGCCCTCCCTCTCCCCACCCCCGCCCCCCACCAGTCTGCCCCTGGGGCCCCTGGCCTCTGTGGCAGCAGCAGGGACACCAAGGCCTGGACTTCCCTGGCAGCGTGGACCCGTCGGACCAGAAGAAGACGGCGTGCTATGACATTGATGTGGAGGTGGAGGAGCCCCTGAAGGGACAGATGAGCAGCTTCCTTCTGTCCACGGCCAACCAGCAGGAGATCAGCGCTCTGGACAGTAAGGTGGGGCCCGAGCCCAGAGCTGGAGTGGGACATTAACCCAGAAATGACAAAATACAGACAACAGACGAGAGCATAGGCCCACGGAGAGATGGGGAGGGGGGCACGTGGCCCTCCCCTCGCTACTCGGAGCTCTGCCCATCCCCCATCCTCTGGGGCTGCAGAGGCATCAGGGACCTGAGGGACTGTCCTTCAAAGGGACGCAGCAAATCCCTCCCCACCTTCCCGCCTCCCCCACATCCCCATGGCCAGGTGAAAGCGTCTGTCTTTCTACCTGCAGATCCATGAGACGATTGAGTCCATAAACCAGCTCAAGATCCAGAGGGACTTCATGCTAAGCTTCTCCAGAGACCCCAAAGGCTACATCCAAGACCTGCTCCGCTCCCAGAGCCGGGACCTCAAGGTGAAGGGGACTCAGGGAGCACTGGATGGAAGACAAGCATATTGGGAAGACAATAAATGTTGTCACACGCGGGCCGGAGGGGGTCCGGGCTCAGGGCTGACCCCGTCGCTTCCTCCCAGGTGATGACGGATGTGGCAGGCAACCCCGAGGAGGAGCGCCGGGCTGAGTTTTACCACCAGCCCTGGTCCCAGGAAGCCGTCAGCCGCTATTTCTACTGCAAGGTGTGGAGGGGCCCGCGTCCCTCAGGCCTCCCCCTCTCACTGCAAGAGAAGTCCCGCTTCTCAGCCACTTCTACCAACCCCCTCACCACAGAGGAGCCCTCCCTGCTCCCAGAGGCTCTTCCAGGGTGGCTGGGCGGCTGGGACTGTCCTGTCACTCACCAGCAACAGCGTAACCTGCCAGTACTCTTATTTCTCTAAAGATCCAGCAGCGCCGGCAGGAGCTGGAGCAGTCGCTGGTCGTGCGCACCACCTAGGAGCCCCTGCGGAGGAGCACCAGGAGCACCACCGAGGGCCTGAGGGCCTCCGGGCCGGGCCTGCCCCGCCCCCGGGCTCTGCCATCGCCCCTCTGACGCCTTCCGGGTGAGGCAGGGGAATGATTAAAGCTCATGCATCTGAGAGCAGCCTCGTGTGTCATTGGCAACCGGGGAGGAAGGACAAGGGGGAAGGCGGCGGGTCCCTCTGGGAAGCCTCCCTACCCCCTCCCTCAGATTCTCCTCCTGACTCCCATTTCCCCTAGACCTAAAAACAGTTTGGCAGAAGACACTTTTAATAACGTTTTCTTATTAAAAAAAAAAAAAAATACAGCAACAAGCTCTCCATCTGTCCGTCCATCTTGCCTTGCCCTTCCCGGGGCTGCGGCAGAGAGGGGAACTCCACGGAGGGGCCGGGCCCGGGCCGCGCTAGGTGCTGTTGGCCTGCTCCTGCTCGAACAGAGCCATGGCGAGCTGGGCGCGGCCCCCCAGCCCCTCCAGGTTGCTGAGGCGGCAGCGGTGATAGAGCTCCTCGCTGAGCCGGGGGCTGCAGTCTCGCAGGGAGAACTTCTGCACCAGCCCTGGCTCCACGGCCCGGAAGAGGTGGAGCCCTGAGAACCGGAGGAAAACATCCATCACCTCCAGCCCCTCCAGGGCTTCCTCCTCTTCCTGGCCTGCCAGTTCCCCGGCCAGGCGGGCTCGGGCCGCCAGGTAGTCGGCGTTGTAGAAGCAACCCTCCGCGGAAGCCTGCCGGTCAAACCTGCCTCCCACGGGAGCCCCCCGGGAAGGGTCGGCACCGGGAGGGGACGGGGGGTCGGGGCCGGCCCCCGGGGGCCCCGCGGGAGATCTCTGTGGTGCCAGGGCAGGGTTGAACTCCTGGAAATGCACTGGGAAGAAGGCCTGCCAGCCGGAGATAGCATTCATGCGGCAGCGGTTGAGGACTTCGGGCCCCGGCCTGGTCCACACGGTGGTGAGGAAGAAAAGCGTGTCCACGGGGTGCTTCTTAGAGACCACGTCCATGAGCCGCACCTGGGAAGGGGCCTCCGCGCGCACGGCGAGCCAGGCCAGCCTCGTCCCGGGGTGCCGCCGCTCTAACTCGGCCGCCGCGGCCTTCACCCCGAGAAATGGGTCCGGGGCCCCCCGGCCACCGTCCCGAGGTCCGTAGACCAGCAACAGGGTGAGCAGCGCGTGCTCTCGCGGCTCCAGAACACTGGCTGCAAAGGCCTCGAGGAAAGCGAGGGCGGCGGCGGCTTCGGCCACCGGGAGTGGCAGCACCAGCTGCACGCGGGTGGCCTCGGTGACGTAGGGCATGGGCAGGATTTCCACCCGGCTCAGGGGCCGCAGCAGGCTGACCCTGCGGGCCAGGGCCCGCCGGTGCCCGCGCTGCGTCATGGCCTCCAGCAGCAGGTCCAGGGTGTACTCCATGCCCCGCGCCGGGTCGAAGCGCCGGTACCCGTTGAGCAGCCGCTGCTTCTGGAAGCGCAGGCGGGGCTGATAGCGCCGATTCAGCTGCTCCAGGGCCGTCTCCACGGCGTCACCCACGTCCGCCCGGCTCGCCCCCTGCAGCGGGCACTTGGGGGACCCATCTGCGCAGGAGAAGGTATGCTGCTCCGTGAAGTAGTCCCAGCCCAGCACCTCAAATCGAGAGTGTGGGGTGAAAGGGGCCGGGAGCCCGATGGGCCAGCTCAGCCCTGCCTCGCCCTCGGGGGTCAGCACGGTCAGGTTCTGGATCTGAGCCTGGGGTGGGAGGGATGCACAGTTAGTGCCCTCTAGGTCGTCAGGACCCGACCAGGCTCCAGCGTCCTGGCTTCAGAGCTCTGTCCTGACTCTGTCAACACTTAGTGAGGTGCCCCCTTGGCTAATCGCTCAATTCCTCGTTCTTTCCGTCCTTGTCTGTGAAACGCAGAAAGCACAGGGATCATGACACACCTTACACAGCTGCCGTGAGAAGGAAGCGGTGGGAAATGTGCTTTTGCAGAGATTAAAGCTCGCAGCCTTTCTCTCCAGGCCCAGGTCCTCTTCGTAATGGAACCTTGGCTTTCACCTGTATGCCACCTCTGACACCCCCCACTCCCCACGATCAACTGGAGGGTTCTTCCACATCTACCCTTGGGCTTTTGAAGGACAGTGCTAGAGATTTAGGGCTTCCTGGGCTTCCGCTCCTCCGGTGGAGAGGCACGACCGGAGAGGAGCTGAAGTGATCGTGTCTAAGTGCTATACTGAGCCCTGCTCCTCATAGTTCGCCTGCAAACACTTTTAACCACATCCAAGTCGAGCCAGGGGCTTATCTCACGAGTGACCTGGGTCCCCGAGGGTCCTTTCTCTTTGGAGTTGTTTCACGCTTCCACCCCGCCAGCCTCCCCTCTCACTCAGCTGCCCGCTCACTGTGACCCTGGACGCCTGAAGCCCCCCCTGACCTCCAGCCGTGGGCCCGGGCTCACCTGCAGTTGCTCTATTTCGCTGTACGCCCGCTCCAGCTCCAGAGCGCTGAAGCGTTTATGGAGCCTGTACATGAGGGTTCCCTCGGAGACAGGGTGCACTGCAAAGGCACTCAGGAAAGCCGAGCTCCCCTCCTTCTCGGGGTCCCTATTTTTGGCCAGCTCAAAGGAACGATACTGCTGCCCCTAAAGGGACCAATCAGACCAATCAGTGCCACACACGGAGGGCTGCCCGTCCCAACCACGCTTAACCGAACTCAGCATTCGTGCTTTTTACCGCCGCCATCACGACGGAGGAGAGCAGGAGCTCATTCCGGTGTTCCCTGAAACTTGGCCTTAGTCTTGCTACTGGATTCGGGAAAAAAGAATGTTAGGTAGGCAATTAAAGAAGGACCCCACTGCTTCCAGGGAACGAAGGGCATGAGCCAGCAAGGACTCCCACTACTCTGGTTTACTGTACTCCCCTTGACAGTGGCCATCTCTAGGACATTCCCAGATCGTTTACGACTGTGCATGTGTCAGAGGAGGGGGCGAAGGGCGGGGGGGGGGGGGCGATGGGAGGAGCTGGCGAGCAGGGGCACCTTTCTACCTTGCTCAGAGGGTCCCCGGCAAGATGCCACTTTTGACGGCTCCGGGGTTCTAGCCAGGGTCGGCGGCTAGGAAGGACAAAACCCCAAGGTGCTGCTGGGAAGGAGCCGGCCGCAGCCACCCCGGAGACCAATCGCTCAGCCACTACCAACTGTCAGGGGCCAAGATGGACTCGAAAGGGCTGTCACCTGGTGCTGCGAGACACAGCCGATGCCTAGAGAGTCGATGAGGCAGCGGCCGAGCCACTCATCAGGACGGGCACTGAGAATGTCTCCTCGGCAGCCATCCAGATGTGGCCGCAATCGGAGCAGGAGACTCCGTGACAACAGGTAGCCAAAGCCCCCATGGCAGTACCGAGCCTGCTCGCCGGCGCCGATAAACTCCTCCGCTCGGCCCAAGTACAGGTCTTGGTTGATGCTGAGGTGGCCAGCAAGGGCTGCCAGGCGGGGGGCCTGGACATACGTGTCATCCTGCATGATGAAGAACCAGTCGTAGTCGGCCCCAAAGTGTGTGTGAAGGTGGCGCAGGGTCTCTGACATGAGCCAGGCCGGCCGTTCGTCCCCGTGAGATACCACCTGCATGCCCGCAGGAGTCCGGGCCCCCCGCTGCCCCGTGAAGTACAATAATCGAGGGAAGTGGTGGGCCACCGTGCGGTTGACGGCCACAGCCAGAGTGGACAGGGTGGCCCGGGAAGTCAGGACAGCCACCAGCAACCGCTCCCGAGAGCCCAGCTCCGTCTGGATGTACCGAGTCCTGCGGAGGGACCAGCATGCCAGGGGTCAACTCCTTATATCTTTAGGAGCCCAGTCTGCCCAGCATACACATCCCTCTAGAAATGAGTGGGTTGGGGTTGAGAAAAGAGAAGAGAGACACCTCCTCACTAATATTAATGAGCTACTACAGTGAGCGTCCGCTGACACTGGAATTCATTTGGGGACGGGTCTAAGGATGGATTAGATGGCTAGACGTGATTCCTGCCCCGTTTAAAAAACATCCAACACTAACTTAACACCAATGAGTGAGACCTTCTTAGACCTGAGAAGGGAAAAACAGAAACACATTGTGATGGGTAATAAGGCAAAGGATTGCTCTGGGAGCCTAACAGTGATTACCAGCGAAGGCAGAGACAAGGACTTAGAGCAGCACTCAAGTGGGGTCTGGGGGCTACGTACACACATAGCTCTCACCTGAGCACCTTCTTGTAGGGCTTGTTGGGATCCCTGTAGTAAGGGACAATCCGGGGTTTGAAGTCTTCATCACTTTGGTCGAGTCCAGTTCTGGAGTCTGGATTATGTGGCACTCCTGGTTCCCCCACGGCCTCTACACAGGGATCTTCTCCCTCACCCTGGATCCAGGAAACCCGCAAGAGGCTCAGGCTGCACCCCAGAGACAGCCCGAGGATGAGGGGCAGCGCTGGTCGCAGCAGAGCCAACAGGGAACTCAGGCGCATGGTGGCAGGCCCTGCCACGTGCATGCCCCGGAGGGGACCTCCTCAAGGATCAATCAGTAGGTTGATGGGTGTCAGGCCAGTAGTAGGCCTATGGTTTTATCCAGGAAGCCTGGGGTCAATGAGGTCAACGACACAGCAAGGTTGCCAGGCCTGCTGCCAGGCCCAGCATCCCCAGAAAGCATATGCCTGGGCTTCAGTCCTCAAGGTGCCAGATTTAACCCTTCGTCTAAACGGTAGTAGGTATTAGAGTCGATTTCACCCACTAATGTGCTTATGGTCTGTCTTCCAGAATGACGAGGAAACAAAACTCAATCCTGCCAAATCTAACCCAGAAAGAAGGACTACACGCATCTGTAGACTGGATCTAAGTGAAGACAGCAGAGGCGAGTAAAGAAGGGGCTGGGGCCAAGGGCATGCTCCGTCAAAATAACAGCCCCAACTCCAAGAGCCTGCGTCGGTAGGCCTTTGTCAAAGGGCCCCTGGCTGGGGGCACGTTGCTCACTCAATGTACCAAAGGGGGTGCCAACTAGCTATTGAAGGCGAGCCCAAGGGAAGGGTTAAGGGCCTCTCCCTACCCTACTCCTGAGTGTTAGGGAAACACACAGCTAGAGTAACCCCTCCTCCCAGTTGGGAGTGGTCAGGAGCCACTGGCATGGTGCACAGTTCTGCCCACCCAAGTGAGGTGGACAGATACGGTGAATCAGCACCGAGAGCCTCTCAGAGGAGCACAATGGCTGATGGAGCCATTTTGCAGGGCATCCTTCTCTGAATCCCAGCTGCTGAGAAGCTGGTGCTGCCCACCTTCCTCTGTGAAGAGACGACGAGCAAATGACGGTGACTCTGGCTGTGTAAGAGCAATTCGGTGTCTGGTTTTACCAGGGCCCCAGGGCCCCAAGCCAAACCAAAGTGAGGAGACGAGAAGCTAGAGACAACACACGGCTCCTGCAAAAGCAAACGGAGGCTCGGCTGGCTTGGGAAGTGACCTTTGCCAAGGACCAGACCCCCTGCTCTATCTGCTTCTAAGCGATCAGAGACCAACTCCAGCCCTGGAAAGAAGGCCCAAAGCGAGTTTTAGCTGTTAGTCTCAAAACAGAAATAAAACCGGCTGCGTCACGGAACTGTCGAGGAGGGGCTGGGGGCCTCTGCTGGGTTTGTTCCGGCGGAGGCAATGCAGGTTCGCGGCTGGGACCGGAGGGCAAAGACCCCGTTACCAGGCCCGTCGGCGGGACAAGGCCCTGCCTGCGCCAGCGGACGAAGGACAGCAGGCACACCCCGAGACCCGCCGGGGGAGGCCCTGCAGCAGGGCCGGGGGGGAGGCGGCGGACCGGTAAAGGCGGCCCAGGTGTGGTCCACGCGGCCAGGACCGTCCTGGGGGGAGCAGGGACGAGGGCGCGGGAGTGGGACCTGCTCCTGTCCTCGGAAGCGGCGCCCCTGTGGCCCCCGCAGGGGGAAGGGCGGGGAAGGGGGAACAAACCCCAGTGCCCAACCGAGGCGCCGGCTCCGCCGCTGCAGCCGCTGCCACCTCACAGCCCGGCCCGCGCCTTCCTCTTCCGCTCGCCGTCAGTCCCGGTCTCTATGGTGACCGCATCCGGTCGCTCGCTCCGCCTCCGCCGTCTCGGTGGTCTCCCCGCCCCACTCCTCGCAGTGCGCAGCCGCGGTGCGGGTGACGTGTCCGCCCGGCCAGGCACCCGCCCCCAAGAGTGAGCGCGCGTTCCACGGACGCCGATACGAGTGGCCTGGAAGGTGCCCCACGTCTTCAACCTCCACTGTTACCTGCCTTGGGGGAAAAAATGCCCTCCTCCTCCTCCATGGGCGCGCCCCTGCCTCCTCCTCGACTTCTCCCCGTTATTACAGAAATGTTTGTTGTCTGCCTACTAAGTTGCAGGCCGTCGTTGCAAGTACGGAGTGAACCAGCGGTGGAGAGGTGGGCGTGGTCCCTGCCCTCAGGGAGCTGAGAGTTGTGGGAGACAGACGTGAAACACACACTGTCGTACCGAAAATAGGCGCTTCGGTAGAAATCTCAACGTGGCACAGGTACCATTGCAGAAAGTAGAGCCCAGTGGAAAAGCCTGACAAAAGGAATTAAATTAGACTGGGAGTTCGGGAACGCTGAGATCCAAAGAGTCAGTGTGTTACCCAGACAAAAAGTGGAGAGTTTTCTGGGCAAAGAGCAGAGCGCACAGGCGCTGAAAGACGAAAGCTAGTACCGTAGAGAAGAACTGGGGAGGCCAGCGCCAGGGGAGGCCGGAGGGCAGGCAAGGCCTTCAAAGGCCCACCGCGGGTTCCCAAACAGGATGGAGCATTCCTAATAGGCAATTTGCAGGTGGACGGGGACAATCTTGTCATATGGTTTGGCGGGGGGGGGGGGGGGGGGGGGGGGGGGCCGGGGAGCCCAAAAAGTGCAAACAACCCCGCGCCCCCGGGGGGGGACTGGGTTTAGAACCCCC
>NC_064816.1:157070894-157180903 GCF_023721935.1 Panthera uncia | reverse complement strand
AGCCAAGAATGCTAGGTATCCCAGGGGCACCTGGGTGGCTCTGTTGGTTGAATCTCCGACTTGGGCTCAGGTCATGATCTCAGGGCTCCTGAGTTCGAGCCCCACATGGGGCTCTGTGCTGACAGCTCAGAGCTTGGAGTCTGCTTCAGATTCTGTGTCTTCCTCTCTTTCTGCCCCTCCCCTGCTCACTCTCTTTCTCAAAAATAAATAAAAACTTTAAAAATTAAAAAAAAAAAGAGTGCTAGATATGCTGCACGTTGTAGGACAGTGTCATGCATGACTCATCTGTCCCACACAGCTTTCAAATGTCCTTCTAAAGATTCATGTAAGTGGAAAAAAAAAAAGGTTATAATTAATCTTTGAGCCTGTGTTTTATATATAGAAACAAAGTGATTTTGCAGGGTTGTAACGTGCTGAATTTTCAAGCAATGTAACTATCACGTAAATAGAAGCTAGTACTTTGTTTCATTCAGGAATTTACTAAGAGTTACTATTTTGGAGGGGCGCCTGGGTGGTTCAGTTCCTTAAGCATCCGACTTCAGCTCAGGTCCTGAGCTCCAGGCTGGTCAGTTTGAGCTCCGCGTTGGGCTCTGTGCTGACAGCTCAGAGCCTGGAGCCTGCTTCCGATTCTGTGTCTCCCTCTGTCTGCCCCTCCCCCCCCCCCTCTCTCTCTCTCTCTCTCTCTCTCTCTCTCAAAAATAAATAAAACATTAAAAAATGTTTTTAAAAAGTTACAGTTTTGGAGAACTGTATCACAGTAACATCACTCATGGTGTTCTGTCTGCATTTGTACTGTCACATTCAAGGTGATCCTATGTACAGGTACAAATATATGACTATGTTTTCTAGCATATTGAAATAACAATTATTGGAAAGGATTTCCTTTTCTTTCTTCCGTTATGGTGAAGCACCTGGGCGGCTCAGTCAGTTTAGCGTCGGACTCTTGGTTTCGGCTCAGGTCATGATCTCTGTTTATGGGTTCAAACCCCTCATCAGGCTCTGTGCTGACAGTGAACAGTCTGCTTGAGATTCTCTCTCCCCCTCTGTCTCTCTGTCCCTCTCACACACACACTCTCTCTTTCCCTTCCTCTCAACATAAATAAATAAAAACTTTAAAAAAAAAGTTTGCTATTAAAAGGCAACATTGGGGCTGGTAGAGTTAAGGACCACCATTCTAGGAAATACATAAGATAGAAGTTACCAGCATTTGTTATCCTTTACTGTTTTCAGTTTTCTCCTCAATTAGTCTGCAATTTGATCTCCCCTGAACAACTGGCACTTAATAGGTGGTAAGTGAATGATTTGTTAGAATGGACTCTGGGAAGCAGAGTAGGGATGCTCACCTTGAAGCTGGAAGATACAGATTCCAGACCAGTGTTGTCCAACAGAAATATAATGTGAACTGTATGTGTATTTTTAAATTTTCTAGCAGTCACATTTTTTTAAAAAGCAAAAAGAAGTGACAATTTTAATAATATATATTATTAAATAGATCAAAATATTATTTCAACCTGTAATCAATATAACAAATTGAGATATTTTACATTTTTTTCACATGCAATCTTTCTTGTTTTATTTTATTTTATTTATTTATTATTTTTTTTTTTAATTTTTTTTTTTCAACGTTTTTATTTATTTTTGGGACAGAGAGAGACAGAGCATGAACGGGGGAGGGGCAGAGAGAGAGGGAGACACAGAATCGGAAACAGGCTCCAGGCTCCGAGCCATCAGCCCAGAGCCTGACGCGGGGCTCGAACTCACGGACCGCGAGATCGTGACCTGGCTGAAGTCGGACGCTTAACCGACTGCGCCACCCAGGCGCCCCGTTTTATTTTTAATTCCAGTATAACTAACATTTATTGTTATATGAGTCTCAGGTGTGCAAAATAGTGATTTAACAATTGTATACATTACTCAGTACTCATTATAAGTGTACTCTTAATCTCCATCACCTATTTCACTCACCCCTGCACCCCTCTCCCCTCTGAATACCATCAGTTTGTTCTCTGTAGTTGAGTCTGTTTTTTGTTTGTCTCTTTTTTTTCTTTGATCATTTGTTTCTCAAATTCCACACAAGTGAAATCATATGCTATGCTGTGTCTTTCTCTGACTTACTTGCTTCAGTTAACATTATACCCTCTAGCTCCATCCATGTTGTTGCAAATGGCAAGATTTCATTCTTTTTTTAAATTTTTTTTAATGTTTATTTATTTTTGAGACAGAGACAGACAGAGAGTAAATGGGGGAGGGTCAGAGAGAGGGAGACACAGAATCGGAAGCAGGCTCCAGGCTCTGAGCTGTCAGCACAGAGCCCGACGCGGGGCTCGCACTCATGAACCGAGAGATCATGACCTGAGCCGAAGTCGGAGGCTCAACCGACTGAACCACCCAGGCGCCCCAAGATTTCATTCTTTTTATGGCTGAGTAATATTCCACTGTGTGTGTGTGTGTGTGTGTGTGTGTGTGTGTGTGTACATATCACATTTTCTTTACCCATCCATTTATCAATGGGTACTTGGCATTGCTTCCATAACTTGGCTATTGTAAATAATGTTGCAGTAAACATAGAGGTGCATGTATCTTTTCAAATTAGGGTTTTAATTTTCCTTAGGTAAATGCCCAGTAGTGGAATTATTAAATCATATGGTAATTCTATTTCTAATGTTTTGAGGAAACTCCATACTGTTTTCCAGAGTGGCTGCACCAGTTTGCATTGCCATCAGCAGTGCATGAGGATCCCTTTTTCTCCACATCCTCACCAACATTTGTTGTTTTTTATCCTTTTGATTTTAGGCATTCTGACAAATGGGAGGTGATATCGCATTGTGGTTTTGATTTGAATTTCCCTGATGATTAGCGATGTTAAGCATCTTTTCATGTGTCCGCTGGCCATTTTCTTTGCGAAAATATCTGCTCGTGTCTTCTGCCCATTTTTAAAATTGGATTTGGGGTTTTTTTTGGTGTTGAGTTTTGTAAGTTCTTTATATATTTTGGATACTAACCCCTTATTGGATACATCATTTACAAATATCTTCTCTCATTCGGTGGGTTGTCTTTTGTTTTGTTTATGGTTTCCTTTGCTGTGCAGAATCTTTTTATTTTGGTATAGTCTCAGTTGTTTAGTTTTGCTTTTTATTTCTCTTGCTGAAAGAGACCTATCTAGAGAAATGTTTCTATGGCTAATGTCAAAGAGATTACTGCCTATGTTTTCTTCTAGGAATTTTATGGTTTCAGGTCTTACATTTAGGTCTTTAACCCATTTTGAGTTTATTTTTGTGTATAGTTTAAGAAAGTGGTCCTTCTCCTCCCCCTCCTCCTCCTCCTCCTTTTTTTATGTAGCTTTCCACTTTTCCCAACACCATTTGTTGGAGACAGTCTTTTCCCCACTGCATATCCTTGCCTCCTTTGTATCCACGCATGCTCTTTGAAATTAATGATCATTTTCCACTTATAGAACATCTCAATTCGGACTAGCCACATTTCAAGTGCTCCATAGCTACATGTGGCTACTGTCTAACACATTGAACAACATAGTTCCAGACCCTTCTCAGTTACTAAGTTTCTAGGTAGTTCTGGATGAGATATTTCGTTTGTTGGGTCTCAGTTTCTTCGTAGTTTATTTTTTAATTTTTTAAAGCAGGCTCTACACCCAATATGGAGTTTGAACTCATGACCTCAAGATCAAGAGTTGCACATTCCATAAACAGAGCCAGCACGTACCCCTGTTTCTTCATATTTTAGAGAGAGTCTGACCAAATGTTTTTGCTTCCAGCATTGACCTTCTGTGATATTTCATACTTGGCAGTTCTTCTTTTCTCCTCTCTACCCACATCTCTCTCTGACTCTCCCTCCCATTTTCCCAATTTCCCCCCACCCATCCCCAGGTCTGTTCCCTGAAAGAGATCCAGCCCTTCCATGGGAATGGCAGAACTCCTCCTAAGTGGCCAATAATTTTTCTAAGCCACTCTTGCTGTGCCGGGGGAGACTCTGCCCAGCAACTGTTGATAATGGGAAATCACGGATGTGATTGGTTGCTATGCAGGTGGCTTCAGAGAAGTAGCTAGTTTGTCTTTCTCTGGCCAGCCCAAGCCATTTTACAAAGCTGAATTTCTGGGACCAGAAGATTCCAGCCTTAAATCCTGGTACTGTCTCCTACCAGGAGTGTTGTTTTATTAACAGCTCTGTGCTTTCATTTCTAATCTGCAAAATGGTAATAATACCCACCTCAGAATTTATTGGGGGGGATTAAATGGGATAGCATAGATGTAAGAGCATAATAAATGTTAGTTCTCTGTAACCTGTAACCTGCTTGTAAACACGTGTTTTAATGAGGCTGGGAGAGGGAGGCATATGGTCAACAGTGCTCCCAGGAGGCTAGGTGCTTGGATGAGTGATTTTATATGATCCACAACCATATATAAGTTCTTTGCTTCATAAAGAAAGGCTTTGCAATCAGTTAACTATTGTCTATATTCTTTACCTAAAACAATGTTCTCGCCCATGGTAGGTGTTTAATATTTGTTAAATATATTAAATAAATATCTAGTGCATACTTAAGTAAGGATTCTACTAGTAGCAGAGTTCAGCTAGCAGAACTCCAGCTAAGTAATAATTAGCCAATTAACAAAAATTAAACTCTAATCTAACAACTGTATGAAGTAAGTACTATCATCATTCCTATTTTACAGAGGAGGGTGTATTTTGCCCAAGGTCACACACTGTAAATGATAGAGGAGAGGTCTGAATGAAGGCAGTCTGCCCCAGAATTCATGGTCTTAGTTATGCTATGTCAAGTGAGCCCCACCTACGTACTCGAACAGCATGCATAAGTCACTTCTTTTATGGCACTTATCACCTGAATGTCATGGTCTGTTTACTCTTTAAATATTTTTTAAACGTATATTTATTTTGAGAGAGAGAGAGCGATAGAGCTCGTGCACCAGGGAGGGGCAGAGGGAGAGAATCCTAAGCAGGCTATGTGCTGACAACACAGAGCCAGACATGTGGCTCAATCTCACAAACTACGAGATCATGACCTCAGCCAAAATCAAGAGCTCAACGCTTAACCAACTGAGCCACCGAGGCACCCATTTACTCTTTAAATGTTCCTTCTTAATCGTGAGCTCCCTGAGGTCAGGGAATAACTTGTTTCCATTGCAACTCCAGCATCTAGCTCTGAGCCTAACACACAGTGGGCACTTAATTAATGGAGGGTCTTGTAGAAAAAGCTATGCTCAAAGGCATGAAGGTATGAAATGGCAAGGCTTACTTGAAATACAAGTAGATTCTACTGAAGCATCAAGTTTGAAGAGGAAAACTAGTTCTCTGGAGAGAGGAGTGAGTTTTTGTTTTTGTTTTTTACCTCGGGTAGGGCAATTTGGAGAATGTGCTCGAAAGGAGTAAACGCTTCATTTTGCCTCCCTCCAGCTGTGTCACTGATGGTGAAGCACCGCTGATCAGAAGCCTGGAGAAGTAACAGGGTCAGTCACAAAGGGCCTTCCTTGTATTTGAGGCTACAAATTTGGGGGTTACAATGTAGGTGAGAAGTCTGAGGGATTTTAAACAGTAAGACTCAAAAGAAAACTAACGGGCAAGGTTACATGTCTAACCAATGATACCGCTGAACTCAGGTAATGGGTCTTTTTTTTTTTTTTTTTTTTTAAACTTCAGAGCTCTTACCACCAGACTTACACGGCTTTGATGGGACTCTAACAATTCTAGAGAGTGTAGGCTAAGCGGCCAACGTTCAGGAAGAACGTTCGGCACCTTCTAAAAGTTTGGCTAACACTAGACCAGCCTCTAAGATCTCAGTTCCATAAAACGAGGACGCCTTTCTTTCAGGGATTTCTGTTCTTCGCATCATCTTCGTAGTGATGCGCCTCCTATTCGGGCCGCCTCTTCCCAGCCGCTTCACTCTTCCTCCTTCTCCCTCCACCTCCCTCCTCTTCTCTCCCATTGTTTCGACCCACTCCCGCCTGATGCCTGCTGGGAAGTGTAGTCCGTCGCCCTGCTGTTTGAGCCGGCTGTGCGGCCCTAAGAGCTCAGTGCCTCCACAGAGCTCGACAGATTTTCGAGAGGTGGGGTAAAGCCTGGAAGGCCCAGCCCCTTGCCGGAGGAGCAGTGTGGGAGTTGCAGTTTCCAGGGCCCGAAGCGGGCAGGCTGGCTGCGGGTTCCCGGACACTAGTCCCGCTCCCCCTCCCCCCCGCCGGCCTCGCGCCGCCTGATGACATCACGCGGGCCGGGGAGGCCCCTGCCACAGGCGGTAGTTCTCGAGGAGGGGGCTCCCCCCCCGGCCGCCGCGACTGGAGAACGACACTTCCCAGGATCCTGCGCGGCGGCGCGCCGACAGCCGCGCGATGCCGTGATTGGCTGGTGAGCCGGCCGCACGCGGAGGAGCCCAAGGAGCAGCTCTGTTGCGACAGAGGCCGAGCGGCGAGGCCCAGTGAGTTGGGGGAAGGGGCGCCGGGGGGAGGGTGCTGGCCGGTGAGGCGGGGGAGGGAAGCAGAGAAGGAGGAGGGACGGGGTCGAGATGGAGGAGGCTGCGAAGGAGAAGAAAGGGCCGAGGGAGAGACGCTGACGGGCGGGGGCCGGGGGAGGTTCAGGGGATGGTGAGTGCGGAGACCCTGAGGGGACTCACGAGGGGAAGCCGAGCGCGTCCCGGGAAGAAGCTGGGCCCGACGGCTAGGTGGTGTGGAGGGGGGAACGACGGAGAGGAGGCCTGAGGCGGACGGGAGGAGGAAGCCCGGCAAAGCGAGGCGGCCGGCTGGAGCGCGGAGCGCCAAGTTGTGGGGAAACCGGAGACGGGGATCTCTGCCGAGGGGGCAGAACCTGGTCCTTGACTGGAGGCCGTGAAAGGAGGAGCGTTTCCAGAGTGAGGCAGCCCGTGGGGATTGGTGGACGGAGCCTGAGGGAAGAGATGTTAAGCTTAGAAGAGCGGCCGGGGACCAGAATTGGCTTGGGAGACCCTGGTAAAATGGGGAGCGGCGAGGCATGGGCGGAGCTGGCGCTCGGCGGCTCGATGGGAAAATTCCCGAGCGGGATGGGGCAGGGCCCAGGCATTCCGTCGCAAGTTGAGACTTTTGGGGGTGTTTGCCTCCCTGCAGGCTCCCTAAGAACAGTTTCGTACCCCCCTGTGGCTCATCACCATGCCCTCTGACCTGGCCAAGAAGAAGGCAGCCAAGAAGAAGGAAGCTGCCAAAGCGCGACAGCGGCCCAGGAAGGGCCACGAAGAGAACGGAGACGCGGTCACAGAACCACAGGTGGCCGAGGAGAAAAACGAGGCCAATGGCCGAGAGACCACAGGTGAATGGAGGGAGAGGTGGGCTCCTGGGATGGATGGATGGATGGATGGATGGATGGATCCCCAAGCCCGAGCCAGAGTCCTGACGCTGGCGGCCCTGGAGGATAAGTCTGGTGCCGCAGAACTTTTCACAGTGAACCGAACCAATTAGAGTTGCAGCTGGTGCCTTCTTGTTACTGATCAGGGAGACGGGACACGAGGTTCTCACGTAGCTAGTGGCAGACACATCTATGGGTGTTGTGCTGCCTTGCTGCTCCGGGCGCTGCCCTGGGAGCAGGGGGTCACTTCCTTGCCCTTTTCTCAGTTTCCTGCGTTTCTGCACATGGTGGTCAGTGCGCCAGGTTCCTTGCCACGTTATACCTCTGTCCTTCCAGGGGTAGTGACTGTACCAAGAGAGAAACTTAGGAACTGTTTTATGGAGTTTTCCTAGCAAAGAGATGCTCTCCTGTTGTTCATATTCGGGGAAATATTCATTGAGCACCTCTCAAGTGCTAGGCACCGTGCTCCATGCCGACGCAGGACGAACCATCTGCTGACTTACGGTCCAGCTAAGGAAACATGGCAGTGTGTGATACAGAATTTTCCAGGCCCTTGACAGCCTGTTCCCAGCCTCCTTTTCTGTCCCCCTGAAGATTCCCTGAACAGACCCGCTCCATCCGGACTGTTACCGTCCCTTCACTAGTCACATTTTTGTCCCTTTACACTAAAGTTCTAATACCACAATTTTTGTGCGAGTAGCTACATTTGACATTTTTCTTAGGGCCTAGCTCAGGATAGCAAAACCTTTCCCCCATCAAACCTGACCTTTAAAGTAGTACCATTCACTATACCCCTATGCTGTCTCAATGGTGTTACTTTTTATGTTGTCTCTTGTGTTTCTTTACATTGTTTACCTTTTGAGTGCAGGGACCATGCGTCTTGGGTGATAGGCCTAACCTTGCAGACTGAGATACTAAGTAAATGTTTGAAGAGGAGAGCGGAATTACTAATGCAAGTCATAACAGATAGGAATTCAGAAAGGGGGGAGTTAAAAGTGATTGAGAGAGAGCTGAGTGGTAGGAATTGTCTCCAAAATAAGAATTATGGGAGAAAGCTGGTTCAGTAAGGTCAGGCCATGGGGAAATTTTATTCCTGGCTGGAGTAGTGGAGGATTGCCAAGTTGAGAATAACGGGAGTGTGGATGAGCAGGCTGAGTTGTGACCTCTATTTTAGAAAGGCTCGGTCCTGTCTAGGCCCTCAGGAACCACGGTTAAGCAATGTCTGTCATCAGCTCTATAGGTGTGTCATCAGTTATTCTGGCTGAATCGGAAAGGTAGCAAAGTGACTCCCTCTTGAGACTATTGTCCGCTGTTCCCATCACAAATATCTTGTTTACCTTTCTTTGCTCCTTGGAAAATGGGATTTTTCAGGGAACCCAGCTGTGGAATCCCCATCTCAGTAATAGATCTTTGGTTTTTTTCACCTTGCTTCCTCAGGGAGCTACTGTTCTGAAATGTGACCTTTGTTTTCTTTCCAGCCCTTTCAAAACTTTTTTCTGTCTTTCCATTTTTCAATTTTTTATTAGCATGAGTGGAGGAGAGGGGCAGAGGAAGGGAGGAGAGAGTATCTTAAGTAGGTTCCGTGTTCAGCACAGAACCCAACGTAGGGCTCGATCCCACGACCCTGGGATCATGACCTGAGCCGAAATCAAGGGTCAGATGCTCAACCGACTGAGCCACCCAGGTGCCCCTCAAAACATTTCTTATTGCCAGGGACCTGTGTCATTTCTGCTTCCTCTCCCAAGACTGGGTCCTCTCTCCTGAGTTTGAGATTACGTGATGCTACAGGTTACCGTTCTCCAACCTTTCTGATTGCCATTGCCACACAGTCTTCCTTAGGTAGTAAGGTATGGAAAGATCGAGATGTGTATCAAAGAAAGTGACTTTTGACAGATTAACCTACTTTAGAATGTGAGACTCGTCAAGACAGGCACTGGAGTTCAGCTGGTCCTCTTGTTGGGGAATAAGTAGAAAGAGACTTCTTGTGAAGTCTACAATATTCTCCGTGATGAAGTTTCTTTCAAAATCCCTTTTCCATTTATTCAGTGCTGTTCATTTGTCTTTAAGTGACAAGTGTTTTCTGGGATGCTGTAGGCTAGGAAAATGAGGTCTGTTTAAGTCTCCTTCTTCTGAAGCTTAGGAGATGACTTAGGTCACAGATGCTGTCAACTTGAAGAGATCGAGAGAAAATGGTATATTAGCTTTCCCTTAGTTTTGATCTTCCTCTTACCTGAGCAGATGGAGATCTAGACTAGGGGTCGGCAAACTTTTTCTGTAAAGATCCAGATAGTAAATATTTGTAGCTTCGTGAGCTATATGGTTTCTGTTGCATCTGTTCAGTTCTGCCATTGTAGTGGAAGCAGCCTTAGACACTGTGTAAATGATGAGTGTGGCAGTGTTTCAATAGAACTTTATAAAAACATGCTGTTGGCCAAATCTGGCCGGCCTTTTTTTTTAACCTCCATCCCAACCCCAAGCTAAGAATGGTTTTCTACATTTTTAAAGTGGTTACATTTCACAGATCTTGATTTGGCCACTTGGCTCATAAACCCTAAAATATTTAGCATCTGGCCCTTCACGAAAAAGTTTACCAACTCCTGGATCTAGATCATAAACTTCTTCCTACTCTGTCTTCTCAGCATCTGGAATAGGGATTGGCAAGAATCGGAGTTGTGGGAAGTCTGGTAACTCAACCGTGTAGAAAAGAGACTGAAAATTCCTTCATTCGAGTCAAAACAAAAACTTTGATCTCCATTCAAAAAGTGCTCATCAAGCACTTATTTCTAGCACTGTACCCAGAGCTGCGGACAGAGTGCCCGCCAGCTGTCTAGTGGGGCAGCCCCTGCCCAAGTGTTGGCTCCTTGAAGGCAGAGCAGGTTTAGCACCAGCTCGTAATCACCCCACGGGATGGGGTATTCAGAGAATGACCTGTGACTAACCACCACACACCCTCTCCCGTGGAGTTGCTCTCCCCCAGGAGACAGCTGTCTTCACCCCTCTATCCTGTCTTTATTTTTCCTGTGGACAAGCACACACTCTTCTCATTCCAAGGATTCTGTGAAGTCACTCAGGGAACATAGGTAAGGGTAACAAAGACTAAAAAATCAGCAGATTCACTGAGGAGGGCACCTGTTGGGATGAGCACTGGGTGTTGTATGGAAACCAATTTGATAATACATTCACACAAAAAAATGAATAAACATTAAAATTTTTAAAAATCAGCAAATTCTCATAGTAGTGGAAACTCATGTGTAGTTTCTGACTGCTTCCTTAAAACGTACATAAATTGCCTTACTCTTTTCGAAGAAGCTTACCGGGACTCCTTCCACCCCCATTTCTGTCCCACTTTCAGTAATGCTTTATGGGCACTTTTCTTTATGGAAAGGTGGTATAGTGACATAGTTAAGGTCACCTGGTTCAAGTTCTGGCTCTGTCGCTAACTAGCCTTTTTGACCTTGGCTGTGTTACTTGGCTTTTTCACTTCTAAAAGCGGGATTGTCGGTGTATATCTCCTACGTGTTGTAAGGATTAAGATAGATGGAGAACAATGGTGTAGCACAGAGTAAACTCAACATTTTTAGCCATTAATAGTGATAGTTCTTCCCAGACTTAAGATGTAGTGATGCCTGAAAAACCACCAAGGCACAACAGCTCATGGTCAGTTTGCATCTCTTAAACCCTCCAGAATTGGGAGCGTCTGTTTTTCCCAGCCGTGGCTCTGCCTGTGTTGATCCCTTTGTGCATTTTCTCACACTGGTCCCTTCTGTGCTGCTCAGAAGTATGTCTGGAGGCACCTGGGTGGCTCAGGTGGTTAAACATCTGACTCTTGATTTCAGCTTATGTCATGATCTCATGGTTCATGAATTCGAGCCCTACATTTGGCTCTGAACTCGGGCTCTGCACTGACAGCGTGGATTCTGCTTGGGATTCTCTCTTCCTCTCTGCCCCTCCCTGCTTGCACACACATGTGCATTGTCTCTCTCTCTCTTTCTCTTTCTCTCTCTCAAATAAGTAAACTTTGAGAAGTATATCTGGAGTATGGAATTCCAGTAGGTCATGGAATAAGAGAATGGTACTTCTGTAGTGTCTGCTTTTAGGTTTTAGGACTAATTCTTTAACACATTGAGAGTTCTAGCCATTCCCCTCATGCATTTATGTCATTTAAGAACAAGAGAAGTGGGCCCCTAAGTGGCTCAGCTGGTTGAGCAACTGACTTCGTCTCAGGTCGTGATCCCGCATTTGTGAGTTCAAGCCCCACCTCAGGCTCTCTGTTGTCAGTGTGGAGCCCACTTCAGATCCTCTGTCTCCCTCTCTCTGCCCTCCCGTACTCGTGCTCTCTCTCTCTCTCTCTCAAAAATAAACATTTAAAAAAAAACAACAAGAGAGGTTAGAATTAAAAGAGCAAGTTGTGATTCTATAGAGCCTTTTGCTTATTATGGGTTATTTACCTGTGTATGTATATTTCCATTTCTTAAAAAAGCTGGTATTTTGTTTTGTTATTGCCCTGCCTTGACACAATGTTTTTCTCTTTTGTGCTGTGATTTAATTGGTCGTGTTTATGGGAAGAAAATGCCAAAATGACATGATCTTAGGAAACCTGAAAAGGTGCCAGAAAATGTTTTCTAATATTTTCTATTTTTTTTTGTATGCTCTCTTTAGGCCTGGCTTACACATTTCAGCAATAGGTAGCTAAACAGAAATAAAGTCTGTTTTGCCGCTGGTCTTAGAAAAGTTAAAAAAAAAAAAAAAAAGAACAAGTTGTGAAGTAAAAAGTAGTCCGTGAAAGAGGGGTGTTAGGGCAGATCTGTACAGTCTTGAAAGCTTGTGAAACATGTGAATCACCTCCACTCGATCTTGAACCAGGTCCTACAGGGCATGCCTTTTTCAGCATTTCGGGCTTGATATGACAACATTTGGTAATCTGAGTAAGGGGCAAAAGCTACAAATGCCCAAACAGGGACTTGAACCCTGGACCCTCAGTTTAAAAGTCTGATTCTCTACTGACCGAACTGTCTGAATGCTGTAGGACGTGACTTAGTGCGAGAGCAGGGTCTGTCTTATTCCCAAACTTCTTTTCTGTCTCCAGAAGTGGATTTGCTGACCAAGGAGCTAGAGGACTTTGAGATGAAGAAAGCTGCTGCTCGCGCTGTCACCGGTGTCCTTGCCTCTCACCCCAACAGTACTGATGCCCACATTATCAACCTCTCCCTCACCTTTCACGGTCAAGAGCTGCTCAGTGACACCAAACTGGAATTAAACTCAGGCCGTCGTTATGGCCTCATTGGCTTAAATGGAATTGGTGAGGCCCTTGGAAGGCGAGGTGGGAGGTGTCTCTCCTTGGCTCGTCTGTCACTCAGCAAGTATTTACTTAGCACCAGCTATATGCAAAGCAAGGAGTTTACAGTATGGGTGGGAGACCACATATGTCCGGGGAAAAGGAACTAGCAGTGCAGAGCAGTGTGTGGTAAGTAACACGTGAGCAGTTACAGACAGCAGGTGCTGGAGAAGTGGGCGGGACGGGCAGGAGTGGTGGTGTGCGAGGCCGCTGTAGGCGAACTGACTTCACGCAGGAGGGGTGGGACAAGAATTGGAGGAAGGTCGGAAAGGTAGCCCGGGGCGGTGGGGGTGACTGGTAGTAGGATTTGAACAAATGGAAGGAAGGAAGGGAGGAAGGAAGGTGCTCCACAAAACGGCGAGGTCGTGGTTTGGCTGGAGCGGAGGAGCTGATGCAGGGGAATGACAGGCAGAACCGTGCCGAGTGTCCTCTGCCCGCTCTCTGCTTGCCCTCCTCAGGAAAGTCCATGCTGCTCTCTGCTATTGGGAAACGGGAAGTGCCCATCCCCGAGCACATTGACATCTACCATCTGACTCGGGAAATGCCCCCTAGTGACAAGACACCCTTGCAGTGTGTCATGGAAGTCGACACGGAGCGGGCCATGCTGGAGAGGGAGGCTGAGCGGCTGGCTCACGAGGATGGTAGGGCTCCCGACTTGGGACGGGGGGTCGGGGGGTGGGCTTCCTCCCAGGAAAGGCCCGGGGAGCCTCACGAGCCATGTGCCGCCCACAGCGGAGTGTGAGAAGCTCATGGAGCTCTACGAGCGACTGGAGGAGCTGGATGCCGACAAGGCGGAGATGAGGGCTTCGCGGATCCTGCACGGACTGGGTTTCACGCCTGCCATGCAGCGCAAGAAGCTGAAAGACTTCAGCGGGGGCTGGAGAATGAGGGTTGCCCTCGCCAGGTGACTTCCTTTCTCCTTCTCTACCCTCTGTAGTTCCCCAGTTCCTTCAGGGTCGGATGCTCACTCCAGTGGAACTGTGTAGAACAGAGGTCAGGGGTCAGTAAGTGCCAGACGAGACACGACATCAGCAGTGTGAAGGAGGGGTGGTATGCGTGGGCTAAGGCGCGAGCCTCCTGGCTGAAGTGACCATTGTTGGATCTCTGGCACAGTGTTTAGGAATCCTGGGATCAGCCTTGGGTAAAATGGTAGACTGGGTCCGTTTCTTCTTTCTTCCTGACTCCCATCCTATCCTTTTTTGTATTTCAGTTCTTCTAATTGTTGCTGTATAAAGAGAAAATATTAGACAGCTGTTAAGCGATCTTTCCTTATCCCCCTGTGAGCTGGACCCAAAGTGAGTTTGTGTAGACCATCATTCCCTCAGCAGTCCCCCAGAAAGTCCCCAGCTAAGTAGGTGGTTCCCTCACTCCACTGTTCTCTGCCAAGTGAATTGGTGACACTTGCTGCTTTAGCAAAGCTGCCTGCGTGTGCTTTGGAGCCGAGAGCAGTGGTTCCACGTGCAAGGATTAGCCACCTCCGTTCATCTAGGGAGCTGCAGAGGTACAGATTTCCTAGCCTCTTCTTCATATCTCTGTGGTTGGAATACTGGAATTTGGTGCCCAGAAATTTTATTTCTAAAAAGCTCTGCAGTGCGGTGACTGCAGATGTGGGAACCAGTGCTGTCCCCTTGCGTCTCCTGTCTCGAGATTCCATCTAAGAAAAGAACATTTTTTGCCCTCCTTGCTAAAGGCTGGCAACCCCATCGATTTAACTTGGATGCTATTTTGCTTTAGCAGTTTATCTCCTCTATCCTTTTGTCTTCCTGACGGTCACCAACTTCAGCGTGAAAGACCTGCAGACTCGTAAGGACTTTTACAACCTTATCTTCAAACTGCACCATCCCTCTGCTTCTCAGCCCTGTTTTCTGCCCTTTCATCTCAGCTCTTCAACTCTCGTTTCTCTCCTCATTCTCTCCTTTCCTCTCAGGCGTAGAACCTAGAATTGGTTTCAGGACTCAAGCCAGGCCTGACCAGGGTTGCAGGTAGCAGGCAAGTCCCCTCCTGTGTAGCGCCCATTAGACTGAAGGGGCTCTGTCTCCTCTCCTGTCCTTCAGAGCCCTCTTCATTCGGCCCTTCATGCTGCTGCTGGACGAGCCCACCAACCACCTGGACCTCGATGCTTGTGTGTGGTTGGAAGAAGAATTAAAGACGTAAGGGGGTAGGGATGGGGTTGGGAACGGGCAGGTCCTGAAGGGGGAGTTGAGCAATCTAAAGGGAGTGGGTGCCCGGAAACCGCAGTGATGCTAGAGCAATGAGAAAATGAACTGACGCGAGGTCGGGTGAAGGCCAGATTGAAAAAGTAGTAAGCACCTTTCGGGGAGACCATTTGGTTTGATCTTTTTTTTAGCCTGAAATGTGTGAAGTGTTTCGACTTTCTGGTTCCTCCGTTTAAAATACAACACCTTTATTAAAGACTGTATTTTTCTCTTAACCGTATTTATATGCGTCATATAAAGAAAGGATTCCCACTTAAGATCATGGTGCAGTAGCAAAGGAAACCTAGCTGATGTGGCAATGGTCCTTGTATGGCTGCGGCACTGAATAACCCGGAATACTGTACCGACTCTGAGGGAAGGCTTTTAGCGGTCCCTGCAGTGACTGGTACCTTCTTTCAAAAAGAGGAGCACAGTGATTTTTATCACGCCTGTTCCAGTTCTTCCCACCCACGGTGTTACATACATTTACGGATATGTTTGTGTACATATGCTTGTTTGTACCATCGTTGTTAAGCTGCCATCTCCATTCTGCTGAAAATTAGAACGGAAGATGGAGAAAACTCAGACTGAAAGGGGTCAAGGTGTCATTCCAGGTAGATGGCGCACTGGTGGCCTAGGTGGTTGCTGAGAGCCGGGAATTGGCCGCTAAATCTAACGGGTGCTCAGGATGGGAAAGGATGAAGGTTTTCTGGACCTCTCAGCTCCCCGGCTGTGGACCGTCACAGTTTGGAGCACCTCCCTGACTGGTTCTCTGGCTTTGCAGTTTTAAGCGCATCCTGGTCCTCGTCTCCCATTCCCAGGACTTTCTGAATGGTGTCTGCACCAACATCATTCACATGCACAACAAGAAACTGAAGTATTACACGGTGAGTAGGCCCCAGCGTCTGCACAGCAACCTCAGCGCTTACCGGTTCCTTGAAGGTCTCCTTTAAAAAAAACAAAACAGACTTAGCAGCCCTTTTCTACCTATTGCTATAAAAAGATGTGGACAAGGAGTCCTGCCGCTTGTTCTATTTTAGTCTCAAAGTAGTTGCTCTCAGGTTGTAGGCCACTGATTGGCAGCCTGTGTACGTGACGTGTGTGCCTTATGGTAAAGAGGTTGACTTTGCATGGTGCCCAGGCAGGCCCTGCCGATCCCCGCCTTCTTGAATGACTGCTTAACTCTGCTTTGTGACAGCCCATTTACCTCTCTTTCCGTGAAGACTGGGAGTCCGGATCTCAACAGCCCACTTGTCTGCCTTGCCTTTTCATTATCCGTATTTAAAAAAAAGAAAAAATAGGAGTCCTTTTCATTCATAGTTATGCTCACTGTGGGAGTATTAATAATTTCTCATATAGTCTTCCAGAGATTTTACGTGTACTTGCACGGATTTGTAGAAAATTTTGTGTATACACATCACAGCTGTAATGTTAATAATCACTCTCTTCTGTAGGTTGCTTTTACATTTTAATATATCTTGCGCTGCTTTTCATATGAATAGTTATAGATCCACCTCATGCTTTTCAGTAATTGCATAATATTTCATTGTGTAGCTATCCACTCCTTTATTCGTCAGACCCTTTCTGATGAATATTTAGGTTGAGTCCAGTTCTTTGCAGATAGAAACCATGGCAGTCCAATTGTGCAGCATTTGCTAGGGCCTAAATCTGATTGGTCTGCTGTCTTCCTTCCTGGGCGCAGTTTCTGTAGCCTGCATGGGGCTTGAGCCTCTAAGGGTGGGGAGTAGTAGGAGGTCCTCTTGGAAGGCTGTGAGCCTCATGATGTCCGTATGACGCTTGTGGTCAGGGCTACTGCTGGTGCTGTGGGTGTCTTTATGGCTAACCTGAGGATTTGATCTGGAGCCCTGCTCCGGCTAAGCTAAGAGTGAGAGGCACACAAATGGAAAGACTTCAGGTTCTAGGTTAGGGTTTACTTTGCCAACGTCCTTCCTCTTTCCCTACTGCACAGTCTTCTAGCCAGGGCCAAGTCCGATGCCATCTCGCATCCCCCTAAACCCTGAGAACCCGGGACCGAGGCTAAAACTGCCTGCCTTACCTGGCATATTTCTCTTCAGGGTAATTATGATCAGTATGTGAAGACACGGCTGGAGTTGGAAGAGAACCAGATGAAGAGGTTTCACTGGGAGCAAGATCAGATCGCACACATGAAGGTAGGGCAGTTGTAGATGAGCTCACGTTCTCGTGGAGCGTTGGGGGACGGTACGTGGGGAGTTCGGGGTGCCGGGTGTCAGGAAGACGTTGTCGGCATCTACCCCGCATTTAAGGAGGGTTGCTCGATACCTGCCCCTGCTCCGAGCCCCCTTTCTGGTCTCTTTCAGAACTACATCGCTAGGTTTGGTCATGGCAGCGCCAAGCTGGCCCGGCAAGCCCAGAGCAAGGAGAAAACGCTACAGAAAATGATGGCATCAGGACTGACAGAAAGGGTCGTGAGTGACAAGGTGGGGTCCGAGCGAGTGGGGTTAGTGCCCGAGGTGAGGCGGAGGAGACATGATCTAACCGGAAAATGCCCTCTCCTTCTCCTAGACCCTGTCATTTTATTTCCCACCGTGTGGCAAGATTCCTCCACCTGTCATCATGGTGCAGAACGTGAGCTTCAAGTATACAAAAGACGGGGTGAGTCCTCCTGGGTGGTTGGGAGGCTGGGACACATTTTACAAGATAAGCGTCAGGGGCGCCTGGGTGGCGCAGTCGGTTAAGCATCCGACTTCAGCCAGGTCACGATCTCGCGGTCCGTGAGTTCGAGCCCCGCGTCGGGCTCTGGGCTGAGGGCCCGGAGCCTGGAGCCTGTTTCCGATTCTGTGTCTCCCTCTCTCTCTGCCCCTCCCCCGTTCATGCTCTGTCTCTCTCTGCCCCAAAAAAAAAAAAAAAAAACGTTGAAAAAAAAGATAAGCGTCAGCAGGTTGGGAGAGTCTCCGGTTCTTTGCTCAACACACCTGCTAACCCGTGTGGTGCACGGGATTTTTCAGGCATAGCAGCTTAGGTGCCTCATCCAGGGACTTGAGTGGCCCCTCTTCAAGTACTTGGAAAACTGCTCAGCTGAGATGGCGGGTGGAGGCAGTGGGTTGCGGTCTGCTCTGGGAGCTTCCTCCCTCCTCCATACTCCTGCCTACTCCGGTGGCGATGGGGGACATGACAGGGCTAATCTGCCAGCCAGATTGATTGATTGGTAACCTAACCTCATATTCATCTCTCTCATCCACTCAGCCCTGCATCTACAACAATCTAGAATTTGGAATCGATCTCGATACACGAGTGGCTCTGGTGGGGCCCAATGGAGCAGGGAAATCAACTCTTCTGAAGCTGCTAACCGGAGAGGTATGGTGCCAGGCTGGGGCATGGGACTTCCAAGAGTAGGTGTTTACTGTGTCTGAGGAGGGAAGGTGTGAGGGGCTTCTCGGAGGCTCTCAAGGCGCCTGAGTGCCCTGGTGGTGAGTGAGTCAGCTTCCGGGGTGGGGGATGTTGTATTGGCGGTGCTGAGATTTGGAGCGGTTTTCTCAAAGAGAGGGAGGGAGGGGAGTGTGTGTGTGTGTGTGAGAGAGAGAGAGAGAGAGAGAGAGAGAGAGAGAGAATACATGCATGTGCCTCAACATTTTTCTGTTTTCAGCTAGAGCATCTCGAGGGAATCTGCATTGAGAGCTGTGTTTTTGTTTTAGAAAACCCATGTTGTACATATATACGAGTCCTTTGTTTTACTGGTGGTACCTTCTGTAGTAGACCTTTAACTACTAAGTAGACCGTGTTGTATGTATCTTTGCCTCTCTTGAGAACATCTGTTTCAGTATATCTTCCTAAATATTTTTAGAGTGGCCAGAATAGCAGTCTATGAGGTAGTGATGTAGATTCTATTTGGAAGTTCTGAGCTTGTTCGGTGAACATATGTTTATTTCCCTACTCTGTGTCTGTTTCTCACGAGTTTCTCTTTCTGTGTGCTTATCTTTCCACCTAATACTCTCTTCTTTCTAGCTACTACCCACAGACGGGATGATCCGAAAACACTCTCATGTCAAGATAGGGCGTTACCATCAGGTACAGGCCTTGGGGTCCGGGGAGATGCCCAGGGTGTGGAAAGGGGGCTGCATGTGACCAAGTCAGCTTTTGCCTGCTTCTGGAATCTTGAACAGGTGCCTGGGTGGAGGTGGAAAGTTACTCAGCAGTTAACCCGGCGAGGTTCCTTTTGAAGTGGGACACCAGTCACATCTGAGTGGATTCCTTTTTTCCTGTAGCATTTACAAGAGCAGCTGGACTTAGACCTCTCACCTTTGGAGTACATGATGAAGTGCTACCCAGAGATCAAGGAGAAGGAAGAAATGAGGAAGATCATCGGACGATATGGTCTCACTGGGAAGCAGCAGGTCAGCAGAGGGGGATGTGGGGGAACAGCGCCAGATAACTGGGAGATTGTGGCTACACGGCCAGGGTGCACTGCCCTGGCGACCCAAGTTCGGGAGCTGTCCCAAAAGTCTCTTTCTTTTTCTTTTCTTTCTTTTTTTTAAAGTAGGCTCCATGCCCAATGTGGAGCTTGAACTCACAACCCTGAGATTGAGATTCAAGTGTTCTACTGAAAAGTCTCTTCCTTTGATTCTAGCGTCTGAAAGAACCCGCTAGCTTTCCTTTGGCCTAGGTGTATGTATTGGAGTATTCAGGTCTCATTATGAGGAAGGGGCAGGGATAGCATCCCAGTCTCTGACATGCCTTCGCCCCAGACTAGCAAGATAAACCAGAGTGCTTGAGGGGGAGGGAAATTGAAACCTAGAAAACGAGTTCCTGGACTCAGATCTCGATTGAGGGTCCACCACATTGTTCCACTTAGTTACGATTTAAGTGCCAAGGGAGAGCGAGAGGTGTGGCCTGAGTAGCAAGCGCTTCTGGCTTCCGCATTTATCCCTTACAGGCCTTGAGAGACTGGTACCATCTCACTGTGATCTTGGGTCTTCCTTTTTGTAGAATTGTGGCAGTATTAATGGAGAAGCAGCGGGGGGAAAGTGAGTCATGCTGTGTGGTGGGAGTAACACCAGGTTCTGTAAATGTCACGGTTCCACGCAGGTGAGCCCAATCCGGAACCTGTCTGATGGCCAGAAGTGCCGAGTGTGTCTGGCCTGGCTGGCCTGGCAGAACCCCCACATGCTCTTCCTGGATGAGCCCACTAATCACCTGGACATTGAGACCATCGACGCCCTGGCCGATGCCATCAACGAGTTTGAGGGTGGTATGATGCTGGTCAGCCATGATTTCAGACTCATTCAGCAGGTGAGGCCCCTGGCTGGAGTGGAAATCAGAGAGGAGGGCGGCCAGGAGAAGGTTGGGTAGGACACAGTCATGGCATGTGGAGGGCACTTAATATGTGTTTATTGCATTTGGGAAAAGGGCTCAGGGTGTAGACAGGGTGATGAGGACCAGATTTTATGGCCCTTTGAAAAACTGAGAAAGCCTTAATGGAAAACTTTCATTTTTTCAGTAGCTATTTGGAGACATCAGCCTACTTGGCATTTGGCAGTGTTAGCCAGAATTGGCGAGGGAGTTGGGTAGAGGATAGGGTGCTTTTACTACTGTCTCAAGATTCTTCAGCATGGAAGTAGTATTATACTAAGGAGGATTTGGACTAGAGGGCTACCACCCGTCATTGGTGGAAAGGCCGCTGGTCATTTCTCTGAAGCTTTGGGAAAGATGGGATAGAGAACAGGAAGCTGCGGGCGAGGCCTCTAAACAGTTCTAGGCCCTGCCGGGGAGCTGGAAATCAGGAGACAGAGCAGGTTGTGGCTTGGAAGGCTCCAGACCTGCTGGTTACGGTACCCCTGGGTTAGGCATCCCAGAGAACAGAGAGACAGTGGAACTGTGAGCCGCATACGGGACTGGGCGGTGGAGGTTTCTTCCTGGAATTCCTCTGACAGTGGTCTTCTGGGCAGGGATGGGGAGAGTGCTGGCCAGGAGGATTGAGCCTCAGATTTCCTTTCTAGGTTGCACAGGAAATCTGGGTCTGTGAGAAGCAGACAATCACCAAGTGGCCTGGAGACATCCTGGCCTACAAGGAGCACCTCAAGTCCAAGCTGGTGGGCGAGGAGCCCCAGCTCACCAGGAGGACCCACAATGTGTGAGCCCCTGCCCGGGCTGGGCTGGGCCTCTGGGGCCACACTCCTGCATTGCTGCAATACCGCTCCCCAGCCCCTCCCCTGTCCCCACCTGCCTTAGCTGCACTCTGTGATCTTATCTACAGCTGGACAGTACCTGTCCGTTTCCTGTCCTTGCAGTTACTTTTGTCCATGTCTGGACTCGGCTGGCTGTTCTGCCAGCTCCTTGCTGGTTACTGACCTGATGGTGATGCAGCCAGAGGCACCTGAGGGTTAGCCCAAGGGCCCACATCCTGGGTTGGCCTGTGAAAGAGCTTAGGGTCCTCGTTTTCTGGGTTCTGGTGATGTTGGAGGAATACCCCCCAGCCCACCGCCCCCATTCCTTTCCGCTTCTGGTTTGGAGCTGTGGACCAGGGCTTTAGTCCTGGTCGGTTTTTAAATAATTATTTAACAGTGTAACTTTTAGACCTGCGTGACATCTACCAAGTGTCCAATAAAGAAAGAAGAAGCCATGGTCCCTACCTTCCTTTTCTGGTCTCTGGGCCCTTCGCTTCCCTCTTCCCCTCAGCGCCAATACTCACATCCCCTCAGCAGGAGCTTGGGTGGAAATTGGCGGAATGGACGCAAGCAGGGCTGGAGTAACTCTCTCCTTCCTTTGATTGAAATTCTGCCTTTTCTTAGGCCATTGCCTCACAACACACACATCAGAACCACCTGGAAGACTCATTTGGTATCACAGGTCACCGGGTCTTGCCTCAGGGTTTCTGATTCAGTAGGTCCGGGGTGAGACCAGGAAGTAAAACATTTCCAACATGCTTCCAGGAGCTGTTGATGCTGCTTGTCTGGGGGCCGAACTTTGAGAACCACTCTCCTGGAACGTGTTTTTCAGGGTGGTCGGAGGCTCCCCTGCTGCAGCCTCTACCACAGCACTTGGGGCAGCGGGGGTGGGGGTGGGGGTGCTTGTTAAACTGCAGATCCCCGGGCGCTGCCCTACTGATGCCATCTGGTGGGTGAGAGAGATGAAACGGGAGTCTGCATCTCACACGGGTTCGTGAGCCACCGTTCCTGGGTGGGATGAGGAAGTTTTGTTATTTTGCCTATTCTCAGCCTTAATTTTTGTTAGCAAGATCTAATTTACTTCCAACCCAGAGCTCTGCGTGGTCTGTCTGAACTTGACAAGCATCCGCAGCCCTTGTTCACCAGGGACACCAGTGCCCCTTATTACTGGTGTGGCTTCGTCACCTCTGAGGCCTCAGCGGCCGGCCCCGTGGGGAAACATACACAGCTGTGACTTTTCAGTGCTCATTACAGTACGTCTGAGACTGTCCACCCAAAACAAAGTCCCAGGTGGTGTCCAAACCCCCAAGGAGCTCACGATCTAATGGGAAGCCAACGATGACTAGCGAACGAGACCGGGCATAAATCAGAGGCTCAATTGTGACTTGTTGGGAAACACAGAAGGGTTCGGAAGGGAGGGAAGTTCTTGTGAGTCCGGAAAGGCAGGATTGGTACTCGAACTTGAAAGGTGAATAGGACCTCAGGTGGCCCTGAAGTCCAAGAGCGTCCCCGGGGAAAAGGGACAGTAAGAGTGAACGTGACGTGAGAAGCTGCAGCTGAGCCCTGGACGGCCGAGGCCGGGGTGAGGCTAGGACTCCTCCTCTGCCCTCCGGCCCTGAGCCTGGCTTTGTGGCTTCGTGCCTCTCGTGGGACCTGGAGCAAAATAGCCTAAGTCTGTCTGCCCTGAGTGTCCAGAGACTTGGGTAGCGGGGAGGATGGCCTCAAGAATGAGCTGCTGGAATGAGGGGAACGGAGGTGAGAGCTTCCGCTTCTTCGGCCAAGGGAGCGCCCGGGTATGTTGGCAGGAACTCCCCTTGAAATCCCTTGGTCTCCACCGTAGCCTTGAGGTGCTGAGGCTTCAGAAGTGGAGGAATTGAAACAGGCTACAGGTTGTCTCTCCCCCGCTCCCCCCCCCAAAAAAGCAAGCCAAAGTTTCAAAAACTTGGAGGATGCTTAAAAAGCCCACTGTATACGATCTCTCTACCAAGGCCTAAAAGTAGTGCTTTGTTGCGGATTATGAATTGCCCTCCGGTCCTCTTAAACCTTAGCGTGCAAGAGGCAGCCGGATGTTGGGAGGTAGGTGAAGAGGTGAGGTTGGGGAGGTGGGCGCCGCTCAGGCTTGCTCTCTCGCCCGCTGACAGGTGATGCTCGTCTTTGCTGCTCTGCCCCACCTCCTCTTGATTGGGAAAACCCTCTTTCCCTCCCGGCCTGTGGTTCTCATGTCGCACCAGGTTTCTGTAATCACAAGTTCTCTTAAGAACCTGAAACACTGTTCACACATAGGGGCAAAGCGAGAACTCCTCCGTTTAACAGCCGCCTTTTTCTTCCCTTTGCAGCAAACCTCCACAGGGAGCCCACATCACCTGCTTTATGGAGAGCAGACAGCGTTTCTCGGCTCTGGCTCCTCCAGTCCACCCCACCCGCTCCCTGCCGGGCCCTCCCAGCCTGTGGTTCCCTGCTGCCCACATCTGGTCCGGGCTCGGGTTCTGCTCCATTTCTGCCTTCCTTCCAAGCCTCACTGTACTCAGCACGCATTGATTCCACCCTGCTTTGTCTTTCTGGGGACCAGTTCTCCCCACTTAAACTGTGCCCACCCTACAAGACCAGCTTCAAATCCCCACTCCTTCCGTGCAGCCCTTCGGCTCCTACGGCCCTCACTCGTTTTTCTTTTCTGAGCTCTGTCCCTACACCCCCTCTTTAGTCCTTCCCTTCTCTGTTTCATGCGAGTCACTCTGGCCTCTTTGGCTGTATTGCAGGGCTCTGGGGGCAGCGGGGTGGTGGGGTGCCCTGTGTTCCTCCTGACACTCCCCTGCATTTCGAGTCAGCTGAGCACAGTGGTTGCAGAGTGATCTCACGGCGTGGTCTGGTGGTGTGTGAACTCTTAACAAGTGTGTAATACACTGGGAGATGATCAGGTGGGGGAGGAGACGGTGGGGGGTGGGAGGGCTGCTTCTTCAGAGACAGGAAATCACTTGGGGGAGAGCCGGGAGCTATCAGTCTCCTTCAAGATTAACCCAGAGCATGTTCTGGATCGGGATGGGCCAAGCTCCTCCCCGCCCACCCCCTCCACCCCAGGTGCTGGCCCCCAGCCCCACCTGGTGGGCAGCTGACCCCATAAAAGTCCCCCAAGGAGCAGGAGGCCGCTGTTAGGAAGGGCAGGAGGATGAGCGCAGAGCATGGACAGCAGCAGCCGTCGGGGGGCCGGAGGGGCCGTAGTTCTGGCGACAAGAAGTCCAAAAAGCGCAGCCGGCGCAAGGAGACCTACTCGATGTACATCTACAAGGTGCTAAAGCAGGTGAGAGTGGGGAGCTCCCCCTGGCACTGAGGGGAGGGGCCTCAGGCACACCGTGCCCCTTGTGAAGTGGCCGCACTCGATCTCAGAGGTCCCCACAGCCTCCCAGTATCTGTCGTGCACCTGTGATGTGCCAGAGACACTTAAAGCACGCCGCCACAATCCGGAAGCTTACGGGGCTCTGGACGGACCAAACGCTTCTGCGGAGCGTCAGGAGGGACGTAAGTAAAAGGCAAGACCGTACGAAAGTGTGGAGCTGAAGGCCGATCACGTGCCGGACGCATCATGGTACAAACCAGAGGCGCCAGTCGGTGGTGGCCGGGAGCAGGGAGCGGTGTGTGCGAGCTGAGGTCTCGGGCAAGGCCTTCCAGCCCCACAGCACTCGGTCACCGAGGGGCTGAGGGACCGGCCTACTGTACAGATGAGGAACTAAGGTCCGTAAAGGCGCAAAGCACTGACTGAGCCCCATGACCTGACAGCAGCAGCAGTCAGGCCCCCCGGCCCTGAGCAGGCCCCTCGCGTACTTCCGCCGGTCGCGCCTCTTAACCCCCAGGTGCTCCGAATGCTCTCTGTTCATGCGGCCTACCAGAGCACCCAGGAGAAGCACCCACTCCTGGCATTTGCACACTGACGGGTATTTGGGGGGCATCAGTGGGCACCCAACAACAGTGTGTCTAGTACACGAGGCACCCTGGTCTCGAAGCCTCTGGCCCACTCAGCGGGGCCAGGAGCAGGCAGCACAGCGGTCTTGCCTGCCCTGAGCCTCCCCGACCCGCCCGAGTCTGACTGCTTTGTCCGAGCAGGTCCTAGAATCTAGATCCCGTTAGCAGTTTCGGTGACCTGACGCCCCGGGTCTCTGGGAATGCTTTTGTGGGGCCAGGTGGGGGGGGGGGGACCAACACTGGCGTGGGCTGGCCAAAGGGGCGGCAGCGGAGGACAGACTCTGGCACCCTGAAGGAAGTGGGGCTGGGAGCGTCTGGGAGCCCTGCGGCTCAGCCGACCTTGGGGCTCAGAAACAAGTGTCGGCCCTGGATTGCACGCGCAAAGGAGAGCTGCCGAGTGAGTTACCCTCGCTCCTGTGAAACTTAACTGTTACGCCCCTCAGCCCCAAGGGGAAAACGATGTGATGACGACACAAGGGGCTTAGGCTCCGATCCCGTGCTGTCCGTGGCAACCAGTGGCGGCGGCGAGAGCCTGCGTTCCGCTTCCGTGTCCACCATCGGCTTGATGGACGTCGCCGCTCGTCTCTTCTCTCCCACCTCCCAGGGAAACACTTGCTGTCTGCCTGGTCACACGTCAGGGTTGTTATCGGGCCCCTACCGCCGGTTTGACTGGAGATCATCTAGCTCAAAAGCTGGTGTGACAGAGGGGGAAACTGAGGCCCAGAGGAGAGTGCCTTAATCTGAGGTCCTCCGGTGATTCACCGTCCGGCCGCAGAACCCTGGTGTCCTAACTCCTAGTCTGGTGCTGAGGCTGCGTCACATGAGTGCGTCCTCTGGAATGTAATGTGGTGACAGTCCGCCAAGTGAGGCGCGTAAACCCTTGGGCCCGGCGGCGGTCTGTCTCACCCCTGGGAACGTCACCTCGAGGAGTAACACTATGCGAACGCATTAAATGAGAAAAGCAAAATGCTGTGTAACTGATCCCATTTGTCAAAGACTGACGCTCCCATGTGCTCATACGAGGACCTTAATCGCGTTACGTCCTACCGGTGGGAAAAACTTTTCACTCGGATGTGGTAGTAAAAAACCAAATCCCTACCTCCCGGGCTTGGCCTCTGGCAAGAGGCTGGTGAGGCAGCCTCGCGGTCCTGCCTCCAGCTTCCTGCAGTCCCGAACTCGGGGCTGGGGCTGGCGGGGTCGGGCGGAGCCTCCTCGCTAACAGAACGGTCTTGCTGCTTCCCCAGGTGCACCCTGACATTGGCATCTCTTCCAAGGCCATGAGCATCATGAATTCGTTTGTGAACGATGTGTTTGAACGGCTGGCTGGCGAGGCTGCCCGGCTGGCCCAGTACTCGGGCCGAACCACACTGACCTCCCGGGAAGTCCAGACGGCCGTGCGCCTGCTGCTGCCCGGGGAGCTGGCCAAGCACGCCGTGTCCGAGGGCACCAAGGCGGTCACCAAGTACACCAGCTCCAAGTGACCCAGGACCTAACGTTAATAAAGGGTGAACTGCTCCCGCACACTGTGGTCATTTGAAAAGGGGAGGTGTGGGGCGCCCGGGTGGCTCGGTCGGTGAAGCGTCCGACTTCGGCTCAGGTCCTGATCTCACGGTCCGTGAGTTCGAGCCCCGCGTCGGGCTCTGGGCTGACGGCTCAGAGCCCGGAGCCTGCTTCCGATTCTGTGTCTCCCTCTCTCTCTGCCCCTCCCCTGTTCATGCTCTGTCTCTCTCTGTCTCAAAAATAAATAAACGTTAAAAAAAAATTAAAAAAATTTTTTGCAAAGGGGAGGTGTGATGTGGGGCAAGGGCATTGTCACTTCTCACGGCTAAAAACTGGAACAAGCCTACTTTTCAAATCCTGGATATAAAACGGAAGGCATCTCTATAACCTGCCGGGACCTATAGGATGTTTTTATTTTCCCCTCGTGTTTTCAGAACAAATTGGTAGGAGTATCTGGGGCTCCTCTTTTCTTCCCAAATTTTACGTCGAAAAATCTCAAACATGCCGAAGGATTGCGAGAAAGTACAAGGGCCCCTTGTATGTCCTTCGCTGAGATTCACCAATGAACATTCGGCCACGCTTGCTTTTTCTCGTTTGGCCTCTGCTCTACCTTGTGGGCATGCGACCCACCAATCCTCTCCCAAGCTGTGTGGAGGGCCTGGGGCTCGAGGGGTTGCATTTAGCGAGCAAGTCCAAAATCCTTTGTCGCCCCTTTGCAACTGGATAGATACAGGTTGTCAACTTCACGTACCGAACAGCCATGTAAGAAGGGCTGACGTTGGGGCACAGGTCTACATTCTTCACACACGTTTTCTCATACAGAGTTGCAGCCTAACGTGCAGATGCCATGAGAAGAGAACCCATCACCCACGTCTTAGTCCCACAGCTAGAAACGGGGGGAGCCCAGGGCATCTGGCCCCCGAGCCTTCGCTGTCCCCCATTCCCACTGTGTTCCGTACCTTGCTAACCTGTGACTCAGAGACCCAACTCAGATCGTGGAATTTTCGACAAGATCTCGGGTAACTTGCGTGTACATTAAAGCCCCCACAACTCCTCGTCCCTAGCTCCTCTTTGCTGCTGTCGCCTTTCTCCCCCTTTCCTTGGCCCTGGGCCTCGTGTATTTATTCGTAAGTCCCTACTTAACCCTGAATCAAAAAAGTCACCCCCAGCTGACTCTGTTTGTACTTTCCGAATAATGGCCTCCTGAGCCCGTAACGGCGACGGGGTGACCCGCAGATGGCTCAAAGTGAGCCCCCAAAGACCACCGAGTCTCACCTACTCCTTCTAATGTCGATCTTTCCACTGGCATAGTTCACACGAACCACTGGCTCTGGGTTCAGGCACACAGGCTTCCTCCAGCTGAGAAGTACGGCTGGAAAAATGAACGCCAGAGCCTCACAGCTCACGGGGTGACTTCAAATCGTGACCACCCTTTTATTTGAGTCTCACAAGTAGCCACAGCTGACCCCACGCTCTGCTCGAGCCTCCCAAGGCTTGCGACGAGAACATCCTAAGCGTCCCCAGTCCTGCACCTGCTGTCCCCTCCCCTCACAGCCTTAGAACACTGGGACAATGGGACAGAACTCTTAAAACCGGGCTGTTCCGGCCTTCGGGGTGGGGTGGAGCCAAGGTGGAGCCACCGGTTGTGTGGATGGCATGAGCAGCTCACCAAGGGCGGTGTGAGAAGTGGGCACCATGTCTGAGGGGTGAGTGAGGAGGAGTGGAGCACCCAGGGCTTTTCGAAAGCAAAGAACGAAGGGCCTCGCCTGGTCCCGTCAGGCTGGGGCAGGTGGGCCGGGAGGAGGGATGCTGGGGAGAGGGGCTTTCTGTGCTGGGCCAGCCCTGGCCGGGCCCCCGGGGCATTCACACAGCAACCCTGGCTGCTCCGGCCTGTGGTCAGCTTCCCCTCTTCAGCCTTTCCTCGGACTAGTTTACTTATTCCAGGATCAGGGGAAGAGACCTTCTCCACATTCATCCCTCACCCCCACTTCCCACCCACCATTCTAGACCCTTGCAGCCTCGGCGGGGCCGCACCCTCTCCCCGGAGGGACCCACTGCAGACTCCCAGAGGCCCCTTCCTTACTGGGAGCTCCTTGCTTATCCCCCGGCGGACTCCCTCCCGGTGATCCCAATCTCACACCTTTCTCTAAGCCTGGGCATGAGTTCTCTGTAATCACCACCCCACTGCCCCCGACGACTCCTCCCTTCGCAGAACTCCACCTTGGCCCCATGGGTAACCTTAACCTCTGGAACCCGAGTTCGCACTCCTCACAAGGCACAGCAGCGCCCCACCCCCTCCCCCCTCCCCCACTGTCCCCACTCTCCCACGGCTCAGATCGCCCCACGCCTGCTGCCTCCTCTCCCCTCCTCTCCAGAGCGTACCAACGCCTCTGGGACACCTCCCACGTGGCCCTGCAGGAGCTGCTGGACCAAGAGCAGCCCCTGCTCCAGCCGGTGCCGGACCGGGAACGGCAGTCGTTCCAGTACAGGCTCTCGTCGCTCTACCTGCACTACCTGGGGCTGCTGCGCCGGTTCGACACCCTCCATGACCAGATGGTGCAGCCGCAGAAGCGGCGGCTGCTGCGGCGCCTGCTGGACAGCGTGGCCGGCCGCGTGCTGGAGCTCAAGGACGACCTGGTGCGCGCGGACCTGAGCGAATACCACCGCCTGGACCGCGTGCTGCACGACCTGAAGTTCACCACGGTGCGCGGGCCACGCCCACTCCAGCGCCCGCCTCCGGCGACGCCCAGCCCCGCCTCCCCCACCTGGGGCAGGAGGGGGCGGGGCGGGGCGGGAGCGCGACCGGCCGCGGAACGGCCCTGGGGTTGGGACCCCTGCCCCGGAAGGAGGGTGGGGCAGATCAGCGGGTTGGGGTTTGATCGGGAGAAGGGTTTCAGCGAGAGGGCGTGCGCGCTACTAAGTAGCTAGGGGGTGGCTAGAAGAGTCAGGCTGGGAATACCCACCAGCCACAGGGGATCGGCGAGGAGAATCCCCTGCCGGCTTGCTTCTCCAAGTGTGGTCCTTGGGAGCAGCCACGGCGGCATCACCTAGGCGTTTGTTAGAAATGCAGAATCTCCGACCACAGCTCAAACCCACTGATCGGCTTGAGCCTTTGAACAAGCCCCTCAGGTGATTCTGACGCACGGCCAGAATTGGAACCACTACCCAGCACCTATCGTGACCCTCCAGAACTCAGCTCTGGTTACACCGTGGAGCAGGGGGATAGAGGCATCACCTTCCGGGGGGGGGATCTGCCCATGACCCATAAATCTCCCACCCCAGGGCTCTAGGATGAAGGAGAGCATCACCAGGGTCGGCGTAAGCAGCTGAAAGTGGGACCGATCAGCCAGATGGCCTGGGTTTTGATTCCTGACCCTCCTTCCCCCGCTATCGCCCCAAAGGCAGACCTGGAGGTTCCAATCCCCAGATACTTCCTGCTGGAGCAGTCCAGCATTCTGAAGGAGCGGGAGCTGATGCTGGCAGAGATCCTGTCGAGAATGGAGCCAGTGACCTCCAGGGAGGTAAATCAGGGAGACACCCTCCCAGATTCCCCTCATACCCCGCTCCCAGGAGAGAGATGCCGTCCTCCAGACACAGAGAGGAGGTCCCCTGCCCTGTAGCCGCCTCCGAGCGCTCTTTGGGTAATCCCTGGCCTGCTTCAAGGACGCTCTTGTGCTCCTTGAAACCTTCTCACACCAAGATAGAGGACAGGACTGGGGCACTTACGTGCCCTGGGAGGATCACGTCCCCAGCATGCCCTTTGGCGAACAGTCTCCCAGCTGCCAGCCTGAATACAAGCCCTCTCTCATCTCCCCCTGAGCCTTTGCCTATGTTCTGGCCAGCGTTTTCCAGAACTGCGCCGGACCGAGGCCATAATCCTTCTGCAAAGGGCTGAGCGGGCCAGGCAAGGCCGGCTCCGAGCCATCTTCATGCGAGAAATTCGGAAAGAGGAGGAGCGGGATCGGAAGATTCGAGAGGAAGGTTGGCACAAGTTCAGTCAGGACCAAGCAGCTGTCACCATTCAGAAGGTAATCCCCCAGCACCCAGGAGGAAGGTCCGGGTAGAGTCCCCTCTTCCAGGAAGACTGCCTGGCTCACCAACCGAGGGCAGAGGTGCAGGAGCTTGGATTCTGTTGCCCCGCGGCTAGATCCTAAAACTAGGGACCTAATCAGTCAATAAGTGTGTATCTTGTTTGTTTATTATTTATTCTACACCTCTGTCCCCCAAAGGACTCATAGTGGGATATCATAAAAGCCCCAGAAACAGAAGGATCGTTAAAATTAGGGGAGAAGGGGGCGCCTGGGTGGCTCAGTCGGTTGGGCATCCATCCAATTTCGGCTCAGGTCATGATCTCGTGGTTTGTGGGCTCGAGCCCCGCCTCCGGCTCTGTGCTGACAGCTCAGAGCCCGGAGCCTGCTTCGGATTCTGTGTCTCCCTCTCTCTCTCTGCCCTTCCCCCACTCACACTCTCTCTCTCTCTCTCTCTCTCCTTCAAAAATAAATAAACATTAAAAAAAAATTAGGGGAGAAGGATCCATAGTAAGTGAAGCACAGGCTGTCTCCCCCCTGCCCCGTCGCCACCTCCCCCCCCCCCCGCCAAGTACTGGGCTATCCTCGGCTCTGTGAGCAAGCAGCTGGAGGCCTGGGAGAAGAGCCCTGGGCAAGGAGTCAGGAAACCTGGTCCTGTCTCAGCTCGGCCCTCATGGGCTCTTGGACCCGAGAGAGGCCACATCCTGTCTCTAGCCTCAGTTTCTTTGTGTCAAAAATGTAGTAATTAATCAGGGGAGCTCCACAGTCCTTACAGCGCTGATGTCTATGTGCCTGGGGGGGAATCAAGTAGGTATTCCAAATGCTGTGGGAATCCAGAGAGGTAGAGCGGGGGGGTGCTTCCCGGAGAAGGTGGCCTTTGAGGTCCGTGTCAAGAGATACGGCAGATTAGAAGGCAGGACTGAGAAGGAGGGAATTCCTCAGGGCCCCGGGGAAGCAAAAGCTTGGGGCTGGACTGTGTGGGTGCACACCAGCCCCACCATGTTCTGGGCAGCCCCTGCTTGCCTGCGGGCTGCCCTGGGAGGTGTCCTCCCCAGCAGTCCTCACCCACCTCCTACCCCCAAACTCCCCAACCAGACTTTTCCTTGGGAGTGGCTGGTGCTTCCCCCTGGAGGCTGATGGCACGAGCCACGTCCCTGCAGAAATGCAGCGTGGGAGTGTCTGGGCCCCTGTGTCCCCCCAGGTGTGGAAGGGTTACCTGCAGAGGAAACGCACTCAGCAGGACCGGCAAACTGAGATGGAGTTCATCGGCATGGTAAGTGCCCCCCTCGCCACAGCCACAGGCCAGAGCACGAGGTGGGCCGGTGCGTGGGGTTCCCTCCCTTATTTTTTGTCAGAGTGCAGCCCTGCATAGACCCTCACCGCCCACACACCTCCCTCCACTCAGGACTGTGGTTGGCATGGGCGGAGGGGTTTAGGCCTTGCGGACCCTGGTTAAGGGATCCTTCAGGGCTCGCGAAAGAGGCCAAAGGAACAGAAAGCCACCAGCGAGCCGGATCCCTTGCCACCTTTCCCTCTCCAAAACCCGTGGAAGGGTCTCAGATGTGGAGTGGGGTGAGCGATAGCAGCACAGAGCATCCTGGACCTCGCGTTCGTGCCCCTGGCTGGAAGGAGAGGTGTCGTGAGCGGCCCCAGCAGAGGGAGGAGGCCACAAGGCTAGCGGGAGCATCGCCTCCCTCCCCGCCCCAGGCTCTTGCAGCCTCTGGGAGAACCGTGAGGGCCAAGGTGGGACGGAGGCCACATCCCTTTCACAGCACAGTGTTTCGGGCCACAGTCTCCCCCACTTGTTCTGCGGGGGCCCGGACTGGCTTCTCCTCTGCTATGCAGGGACTAGAGCTGAGTGTTACCCGTGTACATGGGAAAGGGTGTGCCCGGTGGGGCAGTGTGGGTGCTTACAGGGTCAGCCCCCAGCGTGTGTGGACAGGCAGGGTGAGCAGGCCCCACTCCTTGAGAGGCCTCTGCTCTCTGATGGATTTTACATCGGGCTAGTCTCTGCTGACTTAGGAAAGGAAGGCCCTGGTGGGGGTGAGGCTTCCTGAGAGTGGGCTTTGCAATGTGCAGAGGCTGTGAAGGCCTCCTGATAAAGGGAGTTGGGGAGGGGCCGGGGCCCCAAAGGGATCAGAGACAAAGCCTGGGGTGGCTCTTCCCGGAGGCTTGGGGTCTTCAGAAGGAGGGAGGGTCCAGAGGGCACCGCAGGGGAGTGGAGGTCAGACTTGGGGGTTTGGAGAGCAGGGCCCCCGGAGGCAAGAGCGGGCAGAGGGGAGGCCAGGGTCAGGCCTTGGGGGGAGGTGGGGGGCATGGCATGGTGGTGGGTGAGGAATGAGCCTGGCCGCCCGGGCCCATCAACAGTGTGAGCTCAGCGTTTTCAGTAATTGTCTCTGCGCAGAGTGATATTTAAAATACATTTGGGAGCCAATGAGGCGGGAAAGTGGCTGCGAGAGCGGCTGCCAACACGGGCCGCTGGGGCGGGGGTGTGGGTGGGGGCTGGGGCCGGAGGCTCACAGGGGAGGGTGTGCTGGGGGGGGGGGGGGCGGGCAGGGGGGCCGGCCCAGATGCATCTAGCGAACTCATTATCAGAGTAATTTACACAGGCGAGTTTTGGCTCTAAACACAATTTCTCCTGCTGCAGGCCTGCCCGTTGTTCCGTGTGGGCGTGTATGCAAGGCCTCACGTGTGCGGGTGTGCTGGGGAGCGAGGGGGGCAGGTGTGTGTGCCTGAGGCCAGGGGCTGGGCCCGCCCCCCCCCACCTCCCACTCCTGACACCCTGGGCCTCTTCTCCTCTTCGCCAGCTCCCTTCGCCTAACAAGGTGGAAAGCTTGGGTATCATGTTCCAAGCTGGCCTCAGGGACGATGTCCGGAGGCTCTGCCAGATAGAGAAGGAGGAGGAGCTCCAGCTGGCGATGGTGAAGACTCATGATTCTCTCAGAGAGACAGAGGGACCTGACATAAAGGAGAAACTGAAGGACCAAATCCGACAGTGGTTTATTGAGTGCCGGTCAGTGTCCCCAGCCTCAGCTGACCCAACCAATCCCTCTTTCCCTGCCCCGCACAGCGTCCCCACACCTGCTCTGTGCTCTAGTCCAGGCGGATCCCTTTTCTCCTCGCTCCCATCCCTCTCACTCACTGCGTACACACCTGACTTCAACCTGGGGCCCCCAAGCTACAAGACCATCTCTACACATGACTTCTCATTTCCCCCGATGAAAGAGAAAATGCCAAAACCATATGGGGAAAGCAACCATGGAAGCCCCCTGAGGAACCTCTCCTTTCTAATCTGTACCTCTCTGTTCCTTCCCTCTTGTTCTCTATCCCCCTAGTCCTTTTTCTTTCCTCATCGTTCCCTCTGTTTAACTACCCGTCCATTCACCCACTCTTCTACTCACCCACCCACTGTCCGTCCATCCATCCATCCACCCACCTATCCAATGTGCGTCCATCCATCCATCTATCCATCCACTGTCTGTCCACCCATCTATCCATCTATCCATCCCCCCACCCATCCACTGTCCGTCCACCCATCTATCCATCCATCTATCCACCCACCCATCCACTGTGCGTCCATCCATCCATCCATCCACCCACCCATCCACTGTCCATCCACCCATCTCTCCATCCATCTATCCACCCATCCATCCCTCTGTCCATCCACCCACCTGTCCATCTCTCTGACCATTTTATGTTCACTTAGTGCCCTTACGGGTCGATTCCCTGATTATCCAGATGAGTCTTTAGGTGGATCCTACCTGATCTTTGCAGACAAGACTCCAGAACAGGTACCCTATAAGTGGGGACAGGAGACTTTTTTTTTTTTTAATTTTTTTTTTCAACGTTTTTTATTTATTTTTGGGACAGAGAGAGACAGAGCATGAACGGGGGAGGGGCAGAGAGAGAGGGAGACACAGAATCGGAAACAGGCTCCAGGCTCCGAGCCATCAGCCCAGAGCCTGACACGGGGCTCGAACTCATGGACCGCGAGATCGTGACCTGGCTGAAGTCGGACGCTTAACCGACTGCGCCACCCAGGCGCCCCAAGAGACTTTTTGTGGTAGCGGGGGTCTGAAGTTATAGAGCCTCCTGAGTGAAAACTGAGGATGGCGGTGGGGCGGGGGGAAAGGTCAGCCTCAGTGAGGGCAGACGTGGCTGGAGGAAATATAGGTAGCTAGCAAGACTGCGTGGTGGGGAGCGGGTGCCTGTGTCTGGAGAAGGCATCTTTGGCCAGGGAGAGAAAACATGTCTGCTGAGACTTTTGTGGCTCCCAGCCTCCATGGGCCAGGAAAGAGCAGCAGCTAGGATCAGAGCACCTGTTCACCTGGTGCCCCTTTTTTCCTGGACCCCAGTGAGATCTCTGGACTCTCAGCTATCTGCCCCCCACCCGTGACCCTCGTCTACCCCCGTCTCCGGCCCAGAATCTTTTGCTCCCGTCGAATCCCTTGGTCTTCTCTGAAACCTCTTCCGTCACTGATCACAGCTGAAAATGGAACTGGAGGCGCAGGTCCAGGAGAGCAAAAAAAAGGACCAAGAGAAAAATAAGGAAAAAGAAAAGGAGAAAAAAGAGAAGAAGAAGAAAGGGAAGGAAACAAAGACCAGGAAGGGGGTAAGACACCTCCCGGAGGTGTGGACCAAGTGGGCAGGGGGAAGGGAGTCTGAGGGAGCTCCTGGTGAGAAGCTGGTCTGAGGGGAATAAGGGCCAGAGATCTTGGGGGGGGGGTCAAGATAAAATGATGTTTCTATTCTAGGAAGCAGACACAATACTGAAAGTCTCACCATCCAAATTTATACCTGTGATTAATGCCGCACACGAGGAGTATATAAGTAAGAGGGGAAGGGGCTGCGGAGGAGTGTCTAGGCCTTGTCAGGGCCTTGGGGTGACCCTTGGTCCTGGGGAAAGTGGACATACGCTGTGTGGGCCATGAGGCGGCAGTGTGGGGTGCAATGGCGTAGGCCGAGGGGAGAATGCCGAAGGCGGACAGAAGTGTGGGGTGTGGGCGATGCCTTATGACTTTGGATCCGAATCCTGAGGCCTTGGGATCAGGCCTCTGTGGTCCGGGTAGCAGCAGGTGCCAGACAGCCCCATGAGGACGGAGGTCCCCGCCGGGGGCGGGTTCCTGGCCAAGTGCGCGCGAGCGCGAACGCGCGAGCCGATGCGCGCACGCGTGCCGGAGCGTGTGCGTGCCCCGGGACTCTGAACGTCATTCCTCTGTCCGTCTCTCCACGGTCAGCTGTCTGGAGGAGCCGGCACGAGAGCGTACACCCCAATCAGAGTTTTGACCCCGAGATGCTCCGGGTGGAGAAGAGGAAGGAAGTGGAGCAGGAGATCCGGATACAGGTGAGCGGGCGGGCTCGGGGCCTCCCTGCAGGCCTCCTCTGTGTCCCCACCGGGGCCCCCGGATGCTTCATGCGCTTCCCCTCAGCTCCCCTCCGTCCTCCAGCCTGCCCCTGCCCCTCTTCTGTAGCAACCTCTGTGCGCTGCCTTTTCTGTATCCTTCCAGCTCCACCTTGGTCCCTCTCGGTCCTACCGTCCTCTGTGACTCTGTGTCTCTCCAGCCCCTCTCCCTGGGGTGCAGATGCAGACTGGGGTGGGAGGGGGAATGGCAGGGGCTCTGAGCTGGGGTCTCGCCCACCGGCATGCCCATCAGCCCTTAAAGGGTTCCTGCCATGTGGACACTGTGGTCTTTCTGACACCCCTGAGGTAGGCGCCATGATTTTCCTGACGTCGGGAAACAGGCAACCGCTCAAGTCACACAGACTTTAAAGGGTGGGTCTGGGGCTTGAACTGAAAGCCAGTTGACTGCATCCTGGAGCTTCTCCCCATTGGAGAGCAAGGCTCCCGTGCAAGCAGGATGTGGGTTAGGATTGGGTGTGGACCGGTACGGGGACAGGGACAGGGGCAGGGGCAGGGGCAGGGGGAGGGACGCAAGGCCTGAAGGTTCCAGAAGAGTGTGTAGGAAGGTTGTGGGTGGCCACCCGAGCTGACTTCCAGGGGCCAGTCTCGTTCTTCTCTGAGGCAGCTCTCCTCCTCTCCGCCCCTGTCTCGGTGCGGCCCTCCCACCCGTCCTCTGCAGCCCCTCGCTGCCCACCCCCCCCCACCCCCCCACTCCCTGCTGTCGCCCAGGTGGATGAGTTGATGCGTCAAGAGTTGAAGAACCTGCGCCTGGCTGTGGACAGGGAGGAGGAGAGAGCCTTGAAGGCTCCGAAGGCAAGACCGAGGGCTAAGGCCGGGACGAGGACATGCACACGGCGGGGGAGGCAAGGAACAGAGGACAATCGCCTGTGTGCTTGTTTCCAACCAGAAAAAGACCGGGAAGAAAACTGGGAAGAAGAAGGAAAAAGATCTGACCCCAAACAGGTAGCAGACCCTTACTGTGGTGGTGGTGGTGGTGGGGGGGGGGGGCGGGGGAAGCCCCGGTGCAGGACAGGTCTGACTTCCGGGCCTGGTTCTGTTGCTGTGGGACCTAGAGAAAGCCACTTAACCTCTCTGGCTCCCTGTCCTCCCCAACCAAGTACCTGCCCTGCCAAACTCACGGGAGAGCCGTGAGGATCAAGTAGAAGCACGAGAAAGTGCTTTGAACAGGATGGTGCAGAGGCAGGTGTGAGTGGAAGAGTGTTCTCGGCGCTCCCTCCTCCCCGGCCCTCCCTCCCACCTTTGCCATAGTCAACTGTGTCCCTGCCAAAGCCACCTGCCCCCGGCCTCCACCTTGTCAGTGGCCCCTGTCTACTCACGTCTTGGGTGAAATGAGTCTCAGGTACATTGATGTCAGCCGCCCTAGTGCCTACGGGAGTGTGTACATCTTTTCTTAATTTAATTTAATTTTTTTTTTAACGTTTATTATTTTTGAGACAGAGAGAGACAGAGCATGAACGGGGGAGGGTCACAGAGAGAGGGAGACACAGAATCGGAAGCAGGCTCCAGGCTCTGAGCCGTCAGCCCAGAGCCCGACGCGGGGCTCGAACCCACGGACCGCGAGATCGTGACCTGAGCCGAAGTCGGCCGCTTAACCGACTGAGCCACCCAGGCGCCCCGGGAGTGTGTACATCTTAAGTGTGGTTTCTAGGAAGACGGTGATATGTCGCCCAGACCACTGGGTTTCGGGTGATGGAACTTTGGGCCGTGAGCAGGCTGACGGAGGGAGTGTCTCCGAGGGCCTTGGGCCTCCTCACACCCCACTCAACCCCCAGAGCACCCGCTGTGGGCCGGCTGCCTTCTGCGCCAGCGGGTTGGTGCTGTTCCTTCGTGTGCCGGGTGGCCAGTGGCACCGTGGGTATTTTTGAGCCCAGCTTGGGGCGCAAGGCCCCTGCCACCTGTCTCCTCGAGCCTGTAGCACCTCCCACTCGTCTCTGTCTCCACTTCCCTTTGTCCTCGGGGGCCCCTCTGTGCCGTCCTCTGCAGGACCCTGGACTCTCTGTTTGAAGAGCTTGTGGTCTCTGGCTTCCTAAGGAAGAGTCAGACTGTGGCCTTGAAAGACTACATTGGTGAGACCCCTCCCCAGCGCCTCCTCCCGGGCCACGGCCTTTCCCACAGCCAGCTACCACCCTGTGCAGCGAGCCTTCTCCACAAGTGGCTCTCGGCAACGCCCCGGTGGGCAGCACTCACCAGGTGGCTGCCTGTCCCCCCCCCCCCCGCCCCCAGGGGACTACCTCTATCTTGGATCTACTCTGAGTTTGGCCAACAAGTTGCCTATGCCTTCCCTGTTTGACATACGACAGAACGTGGCCTTGTACGCGGTCCTTCGGCTTGGTGAGATGCCCTGCGGAGAGGGAAGAGCCAATGCTGGCAGGTGGCCCGAGGGGGAGACTGGGTGCAGGTTAGGGGGGCTGAGGTGGGCATGTCCCCCGTGCCGTGGACCCATGCTGGAGGCCGCACCCAGATGGGGCCACCCCAGAGGTCATGCGGGCCCTTGACCTACCGAGGAGACCACTTTTCTGGCCCCTTAGCCGACCCCAAGTGATTTCCCATAGTCTGTCCCGTTCCCGGAAGACCAGGATCCTCCTGAAGTGGTGGGTCACATGCCCCTTAGTTCCACCCCTTCGTAATCCAGAAGTAGGAAGAGACGGTACAGAAAACAGAAAGGGTGTCGAGGTGGGCGGGGGGGTGGGCATCAGGGGTAGAAGGCCCCCTCCTGACCCCGCAGACCATTGGCAGCCATCCCGGCTGCCTCTCTCAGCGAGGCCGCCAAGGGCTCAGAAACCCGGGGAAGGCAATGCAGCCAGGATCTGAACTTCACCCCACCCAGCCTGCGGCCTCTGGCCTCACCTTACCCAGCGGCTCCACCCCCACCCCCCTGCCGGTCTACCGCCAGCCTCTGGCCCCTGTTTCCTCCTTCAGGCTCCCCAGATATACACTCCATGGCTCCCCTCATCCGCTCCATCCTCCTGGTGGGCCCCTCTGGCACGGGGAAGAAGATGTTGGTCAAGGCCGTGTGCACAGAAACCGGTGCCAACCTGTTTGACCTGTCACCTGACAACCTGCAGGGCAAATATCCTGGCAAGACCGGGGCGCAGATGATAGTGCATATGGTCTTTAAGGTCTGGGTCCCCCGACTCGGGCGTTTCTCGTTCTCAGGCCTCGCCGACACGGCGGGGTGGGCTTTATGCTTAGGAGGCCACCCGTCTGCCCACTTGGTGTGGCTTCAGGAGCCGGTGAGGTTTCCCTCCCACCCCCTGCTAGGAGCTTGCGGATACCTGAAGCCCTGGGGTGGCAGCGGGGGGGAGGGCTGTGTTCGCACTGAGCTGTGATGGACAATGCAACAGGCCGAGACGGTGGAGGGGCGGGGGGGGGGGCAGGCAGTGCGTGGGAAGTGGGGGCTGGAGACTCAAGGCCAGCCCCGACCCCCTCTTGGTCCAGATGGGGAGGTAGGTGACCCTTGCCCAGGGACATCTGACGTCAGGTTTTTACTCCCTGACCTGTCCAGGTGGCTCAACTCTTACAGCCCTCTGTTATCTGGATCGGGAATGCCGAGAAGAACTTCTATAAGAAGGTCCCAAAAGAAGAGAAGGAGGTGCGGGGAGCCGGGTGGCCGCGTGAGCCACGGGCAAGGCTGGCGGTCCCGGGCTTGTTCACGTCAGCGCCAGACCTCGCTCACCGTGCGGCCTCGGACAGGTTCCCTGTCCTCCCGCTGCCTTGTCCTGATCCTTAAAGCAGGACTGAGAGCCTCTCCTGGCCGCCTCCCGGGGCCCATGTGAGGCTGAACGTGGGCGTGTCCTCTGAGAGAACTCAGAAGCCCCTAGAAGTCACCAGGTCTCAACCCCCTCCCCTTACCCCCCGCCCTGCCCTCTCACCCCGAGCAGATGGAACCGAAGCGAATAAAGAAGGATCTCGCCAAGGCCCTGCGACTGCTGCACCCGGGAGACCGTGTGATGCTGATCGGGACCACCAACCAGCCGCAGCTGGCGGAGATGCAGGGGCTGTGCCGGACCTACGAACGGATCCTCCTCGTGCCGCGGCCCGATTATGCTTCTCGCTACGGTGAGGTCCTGTGACGTGGAGACAGGCCAGACAAGGGATCCAGGCCCACCCCACCCCCCACCCCCGCCCCCGCCAAAGCGTCCTCGCCCTTCTTCCCAGCCCCACAGCTGTTCTGAGGCCTCGCCTCCACGGCCAGATGTTCTGGAAGGGCAGCTGGACAAGCAGCCCAGTGGCCCGGGCCCTGGCCCAGCTCCGAGGTCCTGGGCCGGCCACTTAAGTCCTCAGCGTCTCATTTCCTCGTGTTAAGTGGAGACGATGATTCTCACGTTCCTGGGAGGGGAGGCATCGATGAACAGAGAGCTGCTCTCCAGAAGCCTGGTTCCAAATATAGGCAGAGGTACTCACTGCCTCTCCCTGCCCTGTGTCCTCCCCCAATGTCTGCAGTGCTCTGGAGGCAGATGATAGAGGCCCACAGAGTCCACATGACCCAGGGCCTGGACATCAGTGCCCTGGCCAAGGTATCTGATGGGTACACACCCGGCCACATCCACCAAGCTGTCCAATCAGTGCTGACCGAGCGGCGGGTCCTACAGTTGTCAAAGAGGCCCCTGGTGGCCTCGGAGTTCCTGGGGCATCTGGCGAAGCTGGAGCCGGTGTACCGGGAAGAGGAGGAGTCCCTGAAGGTGAGGTTTTAGGGGTGGGGGGAGCAGGGAGGGGGAGGAGGGAGGGTCTCGGGCCGGCACAACCAGGGGTCGGCCCTCTGAAGCCCCAGGCCCACGGCACCCCTTAGATCCTTCCCTCTGCTCCCCCATGGAGTTGAGCTGGGCAGGGAACAAGAAATCTCAGGGACGGAAACATGGGCAGGACCCGCTCACCCGGTTCCCTCAAGGGCAGGAGCCTGAAAGTGCCACCTGTGTGTTAAGAGCCCTTGGTTGGCCCTGGCACCAGGTGACACTTTCTCCACCTCAGTCAGTGCCCACCGGTGCCCCCGGGGTGGCAGGATGGCCGCGGGAGGACAGGACAGAGGGCTCGCCCCGGCAGTGGCGGACCCTGTGGCCCGGAGTGTTGGGGGGGTGAATAAGGGAAACCAGGACTCCAGCAGGACGCCTGACTTCGGGAAGAGAGGAGAAAAGGCTGCTGAGGACACGTCTGTGGCTAGGGAAGGGCAAGGTCAGGAGGCAGGTCAGCAGGGGTGGATCCGCTGCACTTACCCTCCCCCTCTTCCTCCCACCCAGGACTGGTACTTCAAGACCCCACTGGGCAAGAAGAGGCTAAAACTCAGCAAGGACCAGGATGCTGAGGAGGCCAAGCTGGCAAAGGAGAAGAAAAGGAAGTGATGGCTGAGGCCAGGGCGCCCGGGCTTAGCAAGGGGGGCTGGGCGGTGCCCGCAGGTGGAGGGCTGGGGGCAGAGACATAAACGCCCACACGGCTTGGGGAGCAGCTCTCTCTGTCCAGTTCCATGCTTCCCGCCCCTGCTCTGTGCCCCCTGCCTGTGCCCAGGCTCCCCCTCACGCCACACCCCTCCTGGCCCTCAGTCCTCGCCCACTCATAGCCTTCTCTGCTCGTGTCCCAGGTCCTTGTCCTCTGACCCCACCCAGGCCTTCATCTCCTGTCATTTCCTGTCCTGGCTCCCCAGCTCTCTTCCTCCTGGGGGTGGGGGGTGTTAAGAGAGAACAATAGGAAAAGAAAAAGAGCCAGGAGAAAGGGGGGTCTCCACTAAGTCTGGAAAAAGAAAAAACCAAGTGTGGCTGTCGGCAGCCCCCGGTCCTCACCTCACTCGGTACTAAGTCTCTGTGTGATCTTACACAGCCCCCTCCGGTCTCTGGGCCTCAGTTTCCTTACGTGTAAAGCGAGGAGAGGTTGGACCAGCCACCCTCCAAGGTCCCCGGTGCTCTAGGATTTGATTATTCTGCAAAAGTGTGTAGGGGGTGGTGAGGACTCTTAGGCAGCAGTGGGGTGGGGCGGAGGAAGGTTCTAGGGAGAAAAGGTGTAGTAGGCGCTGGCTCTACAATGTGTGGTCCCCACATCTTTCTGAAACACCCCCTGCCCACCAGCCCGAGCTCTTCCTCTGACCCAGAGCCTGTCCCTCAGGGGGCCGGTGGGACCAGAGGATGGGACCCAGGGCCGCGTGCCCCTGGATGGAAGTTCATCTATGGGTCCCCCTTGCTGGGGAGGGAAGAGTTGGGGGCATTGAGGGCTGAGAGCCCCGGGCTCTCTCAGAGGAAGCAGCATAAAGAGCGTGTCAATTTGGCACGCCTGGGTGGCTCGGTTGGTTAAGCGTCCAACTTCGGGTCGGGTCATGATCTCGCGGTTCGTGGGTTCAAGCCCCGCGTCGGGCTCTGTGCTGACGGCTCAGAGCCTGGAGCCCGCTTCGGAGTCTGTGTCTCCCTCTCTCTCTCTCTCTCTGCCCCTCCCCTGCTCAGGCTGTGTCTCTCTCTGTCTCAAAAATAAAAAAATTTTAAAAATTAAAAAAAAAAAAAGAGTGTGTGAATAAAAGTCAAGGTATATTCTGCCGCTCATGGAGGCCAATGAGAGCCAGACGAGATGAGACCCGAGGAGCAAGCCCCGGGCCCGCGGTGCGCTGCCCGGGGATGGGTTTCGAGTTCTCTTTCTCCCTGGTTTCCTTCTTATCTCTCCAAATGAAAGTAGTCTTATTATCCTGAGACCCATTTCCTCCTTCTCACCCGCCGACTGAGGCCCCTCTAACCTTGGCAGGCAGATATGGGAGATCCAGGAGACATCCAGGGAGATGGAAGGGTCAGACCTGGGGTGGCCAGAGGGGGGCAGCACCTAGGGTGGACACTGGGAGTTTCTGTTGCTGCCTGTGGACCGAGCCTCTATCCTCCAGGTGGAAGTCTGTCTTCTATTTTTTTTTTTTTAATTTTTTAAATGTTTTTATTCATTTTTTTTTTTTTGAGGCAGAGAGAGAGCATGAGCAGGGGAGGGGCAGAGAGACAGGGAGACACAGAATCCGAAGCAGGCTCCAGGCTCCGAGCTGTCAGCACAGAGCCCGACGCGGGGCTCGAACTCACAAACGCAAGATCGTGACCTGAGTCGAAGTCAGACGCTTAACCGACTGAGCCACCCAGGCGCCCCAGGTCTGTCTTCTAGAGAGCCCCTAGAAGGAGTGCCTCGTGGAGTAGGGCGCTCTCTGCCATGTGTCACTACCGTGGACTCTCTCCTTGGTTTGGGGGGGAAGGGTGTGCGGGGCTAATTGGTGACATTTGGGAGGGCAGGAAGAATTTCCTGGCACCCACATGCCCTCCCTCTGGGATCAGAGCCCAGGCCACTGGAGGCTGGCTTGGTGAAGCACATGATCGATGAGAGAGGGTATGAAAATGGCAGCTTGAGAGCCCCCCCACTCCGCCCTCCGCCCCCATTCTGGTCCCGGATCTGCAACAAACTCACACCTTGGGCAAAGCACTTGGCACGTGTGGGCTCCGTTTTCCTTTACCTGTGAAAGTGCAGGCTGGATCCCACGATCTGGGTGACCCCTTTCAACCCTGACAGCGGTCAACTCCAGGGTGAGACTCGGGGTCGGGGGGCTTGATCCCCTCTCTGCTCTCCAGCTCCTCCCTAATTCCCACTCCAGCCTGAAGCCTCCTCCCCTGGGACTGACAGCTAGGACAGCCGGGGCTATTTATGGTATGGCCCGCGTGTGCTCCCTGCCCCTCCCACTCCAGGCCTCGGCCTGGCTCAGGCCCCGTCAGCCAGTGGAATCGTCCCGAGGCCTGCTTCTTTGGCTCCCTCTCTCCCAGAAACTGGCTATGCCTGGAAGAAGGAGCTCCCCTCCCCCCTGGGGACACCGTCTGGGGAGCCGTCCTTCGGCCCCTGCCTGCCGGGTCTGGGGGTCCCGGTCCGGCCCAGCCCGGGAGCCGACTCGGCCGTCGCCTCTACTGTGCCGTGATATGGCCCTGCAGAACGCCCTGTACACGGGAGACCTGGCGAGGTTGCAGGAGCTGTTTCCCCCGCACAGCACAGCCGACCTGGTCCTGGAGCACCGGGCCGCCGAGCCTCGTTGGAGCAGTCACCAGAGGGGTGAGGGGCTGCCGGGAGTGGAGGGCTGAGGACCGGGGGCCGGGGTTAACCCCATCAGGCACAGAGACACCAAGTGCTTGAGGAAGAGGAGAAGCCCCTGGCTACTTCTCCCCTACCCGGAGGCTTGCCTAAGCCTTGGCCCAGGAGTGAAGTCATGTGGAGCCCAGAATAGCTTCTGCTGAACCGCGTGGCCGGGTCAGGCTCAGCTCGGGGACACAGAGACCCTCTCCCTCCATCCGTCCGCGTTTCCCTCCCCCTCTCCCGCTCTCTCTGCCTCTGCCCCCTCCCTCCCCCTCCTCCCCCTACGCCTCTTCCCACAAGCTCATACTCTGTCCTCATGAGCTGGTCCCCAGAAGAGTGCAGGGTGCCGGGGGAACCCCCCGGTGACAGACACGCCCTCTGTGCCAGGCTGGTGGAGAGGCCCAAAGGAGGGTCTGCAGAGCGTCTGGAGTCTGGCTCGGGACCCATCGTCACCCGTACGGCCTCGGGACCTGCCCTGGCCTTCTGGCAGGCAGTGCTGGCCGGGGACGCGGGCTCTGTCTCCCGCCTCCTCGCCGACTCCAGCACCGGCCTGGCTCCGGATTCCATCTTTGACACCAGCGACCCAGAACGATGGAGGGATTTCCGCTTCAACATCCGGGCTCTGAGTACGGGCCTGGGGCACTGGGGGGGGGGGGGGGTCTGAGCGGGAGCGGGGAGGCTGGGGACAGAGCCCTGAGCTCCCTCTTCCCAGCCTCTGCCCACCTCCTCTTCTGCTCTCTGCCTGTCTTCAGGGTGTGAGGCCCATGTCCCTCTCTCCCTAGGACTCTGGTCTCTGACGTACGAAGAGGAGCTGACCACCCCACTGCACGTGGCGGCTAGCCGGGGCCACACGGATGTTCTGCGGCTGCTGCTGAGGCGGCGGGCGAGGCCCGACAGTGCCCCTGGGGGCCGCACCGCCCTGCACGAGGCCTGTGCCGCGGGCCACGCTGCCTGTGTCCACGTACTGCTGGTGGCAGGAGCCGACCCCAACATCCCTGACCAGGACGGCAAACCCCCCTTGCACCGCTGCCGGGGGGCTGGCACCCTCGAGTGAGTGACCCCTCGCCCCAACCCCCGTCCCACTCTTCGGGCAGGCAGGGAGGTGACCTCGGGGAGGATGAGGGAACACGTTGGGGGCTGGCAGGCCTGGTGAGTCGGGCTAGAGGAGACGGGGCTCAGGTGGAGAGTCGGGATGTGGTTACTCCCCACACCGTCCCGCCAGCTGGCCCCGGAACTTCGGACCGGCCTGTACCCGGGACAGCTTCTGCTTCCCCAGGGGTGTCGGAGGGCTGTGGCGGGGACTCAGCTGCGGAGCCTATGTTGGGGAAGTTGTCCAGATCCATTGTGGGGAGGCAGTATGCTACGAAGTTTTGGTTTTTCTGAGATTATCCAACGTTCCAGGCACCGTGCTCAGTACAGCAGGAACTGAGGCATGATCCTGCCCTCAGAGGGCTGACCGTCCAGGAGTGATCCGGATAGCCTGTAAAGGATAGCAGCCCCCAGTTGGGGCACGCGTCAATCCCTGAGGGCAGGGTCTGGTCCTACCTTGGCGGGTCTGGCATTTCCCTATTGGCAGGTACCCTCAGATACAATGGGCCTAGGGACCAAGCCCAACTAACTAAACTCACAAGAAACCGATGGACATACCCATGTGACAATGTATTATTTCGTGTGCAGAAAATTCCTTTACTGCGCCCCAAATAATTATGCCCTACGTGTAGGAAGCATTGAGGGATGAGTCCTCGCTCAATTAAACAAATTTTTTTTAATGTTTATTTATTTTTGAGAGAGATAGAGACCGAGCGCAAGCGAGGGAGGGGCAGAGAGAGGGGGAGACACAGAATCCGAAGCGGGCTCCAGGCTCCGAGCTGTCGGCACAGAGCCTGATGCGGGGCTCAAACTCACGAACCGTGGGATCATGACCTGAGCCGAAGTCGGATGCTCAACCGACTGAGCTACCCAGGCGCCCCATCACTCAATTTCTTGATGAGCACGGAATCCTGGCAATCGGAGCCTTGGCAAATCCATGAACGAACTGTACATACAATAGAGACCCTCTCTCTACTGACTGCACACCTGACAAATTTCACATCTTGCTTCTGAATGAGGCCACATTTTTATTCCTTTTGTGAACCTCCCTCCTGTTAATTTATCCTTCAGCAGACTCCACTGACTTACTATGGTTGAAGGTATATTCCATACCAGTGTGTTCCAATAGAAATATAATGTGAGCCACATATGTAATTTAAAATTTTCTAGTAGCTTTATCAGAAGGATGAAATATGGGACACCTGGGTGTCTCAGTCGGTAAAGTGTCTGACTCTTGATTTCGGCTCGGGTCGTGGTCTCATGGCTCGTGAGTTCGAGCCCCGCGTCAGGCTCTGCACTGACCGTGAGGAGCCCGTTTGGGATTCTCTCTGTCTCTCCCTCTGCCTCTCTCTCTCAAAATAAATAAGTAAACTTAAAAAAAAAAAAAAAGATGAACAGTAATGCGGTGCCTGACTGGTTCAGTCAGTGAAGATTATGACTCTTGATCTCGGGGTTGTGAGTTCGAGCCCCACATTGGGTATAGAGATTACTTAAAAATAAAATCTTAAAAAAAGAAATAGATGAAATTAAAAATTTTTCAGTGAGGTAAAATACTTCTAACATAAAATTTACCATCCTAACCATTTCTTTAAAAAAATTTTTTTTAATGTTTGTTTATTTTTGAGAGAGAGAAAGAGACAGAGTGTGAGCAGGAGAGGGAGACACAGAATCCGAAACAGGTTCCAGGCTCTGAGCTGTCAGCACAGAGCTCGATGCAGGGCTTGAACTCACGGACCGTGAGATCATGACCTGAGCTGAAGTCAGATGCTTAACTGACTGAGCCACCCAGGCGCCCCTAAATGAGCTACTTTTTTAAAAGATTTTTTTTAACGTTCATTTATTTTTGAGACAGGGAGAGACAGAGCACGAACGGGGGGGAGGGTCCGAGAGAGAGGGAGACACAGAATCCAAAACAGGTTCCAGGCTCCAAGCTGTCAGCACAGAGCCCGATGCAGGGCTCGAACTCACGAGCGTGAGATCATAACCTGAGCCTAAGTCAGATGCTTAACCCACTGAGCCATCCAGGCAACCCCTGTAGATAACTGCACTTCATCCATTGATCTGCCGCTGAACGATTAGCTTGCTTTCGCATTTCGGCTGTTGTGAATAGCGCTGCTGTGAATGTAGGCATACAGATATCTGTGGAACAGCTGGAATTAATTTTAATAATATATTTTATTCAACACGTATCTCCAAAATGTTGTCACTTCAACATGTACTTGATATATATATATATATATATATATATATATATAACGAGACATTTTACATTTTCTTTTTTGTACCAAGTCCTCAAGCTGGGTGCGTATTTTACTAATAGCACAGCTCAGTTAGGAGGCGTCATAGTACAGGGGCTCAATAGCTGTGCGTGGCTGGACAGCACAGCTCTATACAAGCCCACATTGTTACTGCTGGTCGTGTTCCAGTCCAGCCTCTTGGAGATCACACCCAGTGATCATGGTCCTTTCCTCTCCCGAGTAAACAGAAGTATTTTTAAAATTTTCATGGAGAGTTTTAAACACATAGGAATGTGGGCCGGAGAATAGAATGAGCCCGCCTGATCCATCAAGACGCCGCCCCCCCCCCCCCCCCCCCCCCCCCCCCCCCCCCCCCCCCCCCGGCCGCCCCGCGCCCCGCCCGGAGCCCCCCCCCCCCCCCCCCCCCGCTTTGCTTTGCTCGGACCGGTAGGAGCGTAGGGCCCTGTCTTCCTCCCCACTGCCATCTCGCCCTCACCAGGTGCGCAGAACTGCTCCTGAGGTTTGGGGCGAAAGTGGATGGTCGGTCTGAGGAGGAGGAGGAGACCCCTTTGCATGTGGCCGCCCGGCTGGGCCACGTGGAACTGGCGGAACTCCTTCTGAGACGGGGGGCATGCCCGAATGCCCGGAATGTCGAAGGCTGGACCCCACTGCTGGCTGCCTGTGACATCCGCTGCACATCCTCCGCCGAGGCCGAGGCCACCACCGCCCGCTGCCTCCAGCTGTGCCACCTGCTGCTCTCGGCTGGAGCCGAGGCCGATGCTGCCGACCAGGACGAGCGCCGGCCCCTGCACCTGGCCTGTCGCCGTGGTCACGCGGCCGTCGTGGAGTTGCTCCTGTCCTGCGGTGTCAGTGCCAATGCCATGGACTATGGGGGACACACGCCCCTGCACTGCGCTCTACAGGGCCCAGCTGCGGCCTTGGCCCAGAGCCCAGAGCACGCAGTGCGAGCTCTGCTTAACCATGGCGCCGTCCGCGTCTGGCCTGGGGCCCTCCCCAAGGTATGGGGCTGGGGCCCGAGGGGAGGGCCATGATGGGGAGGGGATGAGGGGACTCAGACCTGTGTTCCCACTTGCTCTAGATGCAGCCTGACACATCTGAGCACGTGACTCAGTTCATCATCTTTCATTCATCAAGCAAGCAAAGCCCAGTAGGGGGCAGAGGCAAGGACGCAGACCAGCAGGAGGGGTGTATGTGTGTGTGTCGTGTGTGTGTGCGTGCACACACACACGTGCTCACACATGCATATACACGTGCGTGTGCATAAATGTGTATGCATGCATGTGTGCATGCACACGTGTGTGATGAAGGTGGATTGAGGGTAGGGGGCCAGATTGTCATGCATCTGAAAAGACGGGAACCAGGACTGCAGGCAGCTCTGCCTGGCCGTGGGATCCGTTCAGTGAGACATTCTGTGCCCAGGAGAGGCTTCCCCAGAGCAGAGCGATGAGCCTGGGTCATGAGGTTCAAAGCCTCCTCACCTTTTGCAGACAGACATGGTCCCTGTTTTTGAGAGCTTAGCAGGACATGCATCACCCAGACCAGCAGCTGCTATCCTGGCACGGGAGAAAAAGCCTTTCACTGTCAATTTCCTGTCTGTATCTTATCTTATTAACATAAAATATTCCCATAGTGGGTTCAACTTGAAGATCTGTGCTACTGATGTCCTGGCAGGGGGCCCTGTCCCATGCTGTGTCGTGTCTGGAGGGGGCTATGTAATGTCACAGAGGGTGCTGGGCCTGGGGCAGGGACTGCCCCCCCCCCCACCTCTGAAGAGCCCAGTCAGAATGGATACAGAGTAGCAGGCTGTGAGCAGGTCCCCTGCCTCATCTCTGGGCTTGAACTGTCCAGCCTTGCCTGGTCCTGGACATTCCTCTGCTGGCCCTGCCTTTCCCCTTCACTCACAAACCTAGAAGCATCTGTCTAGATTCCTAAGCAAGACCAAATAATTAAACAGCCCGAGAGTTCGGCAGATTGGTCTCCCCTTTGGGAAAATACAAGAAAATCAACAATTAACACTAATTAATCTCCTATTAACACCAGATAATTAGGAGACAAGCAATTCCCTGTAATCTGACGGTGGCTCTGACAGCTAATGATTTCCCCTTCAGGGAGGGGTTGGAAGAAGGAGGCAGAGCAGCAAACAGATTTCCTGGGACCCCACTGCCCCTGTCTCTTCGCCCTGCTCTGCCCTGCCTTAAGGACCAAGGGGGCGGGCACAACCAAGTGCCCCATTCCTCCCCTCCTCTGGGTGCCTCGCCCTAGGTGATCAAAAAGTTCAGGAAGGAGTCTGCCTCCATCTCCTATGATCTTCAGTGGCCCCACGCTTGCCTGAGGTCCCTGTCTCCCTGAAAGAAGTCATCTGTGATCACTGCCAGGCCCAGCCAGCTCTCCAGGAGCCACTGAGTGCTCAGGAAACCTGGCATTCATGCTTGTTCCTGTGACTATAGCGAAGTCACTGGAACTCTTTGAACGCGTGTTCCTTGCATGTAATACAGTGTCCTACCCACCAGTGATAAAAAGCTATAGGTATAGGAGCCTCGCGGATAACAGGAGCGAGCATAGCCCTAACCATCACCAGACACTTTCTAAAGTGTGTTGCCTGCTACATGGGTTCCTCCCAACAGTTTTCCCAACAAACTCTGAAGTAGGTGGTGACTAAGAATGCAGGCTCTGGAGCCTTACGTACTACCTGTGTGACCCTCGGCAAGTTGCTTAATCGCTCTGGGCCTCAGTTTCCTCATCTGTAAAACAAGGACAGAAGAACGTGCCTGCTTCATAGGCTCAGTATGAGAACTGAGTTTCATCCATATTAAGCCCTTAAAAAAAATTTTCTTTTACATTTTATTTTTGAGAGGCAGAGCGTGAGTGCGGGAGGGGCAGAGAGAGAAGGAGACACAGAATCTGAAGCAGGCTCCAGGCTCTGAACTGTCAGCCCAGAGCCTGACGTGGGGCTTGAACCCACGAGCGTGAGATCATGACCTGAACCGAAGTCGGACACTCAACCGACTGAGCCACCCAGGCGCTCCCATATAAAGCCCTTTAGACAGTTGGGGCACCTGGGTGGCTCAGTTGGTTAAGTGTCTCACGCCTGATTGCAGCTCAGGTCATGATCTCACGGTTCATGAGTTCAAGCCCCAATAAGTTGGGCTCTGTGTTGACAGCATGGAGCCTGCTTGGGATTCTCTCTCTCTCTCTCTCTCTCTCTCTCTCTCAAAATAAATAAACTTAAAAAAAAAAAAAAGCCCTTTAGACAGGACCTAACCTAGAGTCGGTGCTCAACACCTGTTAGCTCATGCTGTTCTAAGTTAAATAATATGTAAAAAGCTCTGGAAAGCTGCTGGGCGTCATCCCAATATAGGGAGAGAGATTCAGGCGGAACGGCCGCAGGAGGCTTCCTGGAAGGGTTGGGACTTGGAGTGGGTAGGGCTTGGAAATGCAGGAGGAGGGCCCAGGCATTCCAGGCAGAGCAGAGACAGGAACCAGCGTGGGCTGGGAGGCCCCGCCTGAACAGCAGACAGGAGTAGCAGGTAAGAGCAGGAGAGCCAGATGTGACCAGACTGTTCTGTCCTAGATCTAAGGAGGAGGAAGTCAGAGACCTGCTCTGGGCAGATGGGATGGGGCTCCAGTGAGCACTGCCAAGATGCAGGGCAAGAAACAGAGGGCTTCAGGTGTGTGTGGTGCTTTCTCGGGGGCCCTGCTCTCGCCACCCAGCAGCACTAGGCACATGCCGCATTCCCAGCCTGCCAGGCAGAAGGGTTTTAAAGCCCCCAATGTTACATGTAAGTGTGTGGAGGGAGATGGGTATTATGCACAGGAACGCCGCCAGAGAGATAGCACTTAGCTGTTCTCAGATTTTACAAAGGGTTTGCGGCCACTGCCTATAGCTTGAGATACGGCAGAAGACACGGAATGAATGAAACAAATATGCTTCCAGATAGTCCGTGCAGACCCCGGTGAGTATGATGGTGTGTGCGTGTGTGTGTGTGTGTGTGTGTGTGTGCGTGCGCGCGCTCAGGCCGAGTGCGGCTGTCTTTCTTTCCTTGTGGGCAGTCTCTGGCATGGGCTGCTCTCCCAGCATGGCTCACTCTTCACCCAATCAGGTCACCTCCTCAGAGAGGCTTTTCTCGACCACCCATCTAGGACAGCACTCTCCCAACCACGCTCAGTCGCCACGCCTACTTATTTTTCATCGTGGCGGCTTAGCTGTAAGTGGTTATTTATGTGGTTATTGTTTTTTCCCACGGAAATAGAAGTTCCCAGCTGACAAGGACCTGTCCGTCATCCTGATGGCTGGGGCCCCAGTGCTCGGCCCATAGTGGCCCTCCGTAAATATTTACTAAACGAGGAAATGAAAGAACAAATCTGGATCCAACTGGACTCCACCACCGCTCCTTCATCAGGCCTCTCCTGGCCTTGTCCCTTCTCTCTGAAGTCCCTCCCTAATGACCTCATTTTAACTTGATCACAACTGCAAAGATCCTATTTCTAAATAGAGGATTTCTAATGGAGATTAGGACTTCAACGTGTTGGAAGGGGATGGGGAGACACAACTCAACCCATGGCAGCTGTCCTATTGGGACACCAAGGGATGTCTGATCATCCCGTGCGGCCTGGCTGGGGAGCCTGCAGTGTGTGGTAACCCCAGGAGCACTGATGCGTCTCTGCCTCCTCCAGGTGCTGGAACGCTGGTGCACGTCTCCGAGGACCATCGAGGTCCTGATGAACACCTACAGCATCACGCAGCTTCCCGAGGAGGCCATGGCCCTGGTGCCTCCTGAAACTCTGCAGGTCAGATTCCAGGACCCTGAAAACACGCAGTCACTCAGCCCGGCCCCAAGAGACTCCCACCTCCTACAGGGAAGCTCTGTCGGTTCCCCCACCCGGCCCCTCAGAAACTACTCCAGAGACCTGCTCACATCCCAGAAGAAAACCCACAGAGTGAACACCCAAAACACTACTTCTTATAGGCTCCCGTAGACACCTGTTGGCCCCCAGCCTCCCCGCTTTAGGAGAAATGGGTGCCATTTGTCCAAGGCTGCCTCGCTGAGCCCCTCCTTCTGTCCCCAGAAGCACCACCGTTTCTATTCGTCCCTTTTCGCCTTGGTGAGACAGCCCAGATCCCTGCAGCACCTGAGCCGCTGTGCCCTCCGTGCCCACCTGGCAGCCTGCCTGCCCCACGCCCTCCCCCGCCTTCCTCTGCCACCCCGCCTGCTCCGCTACCTGCAGCTGGATTTTGAGGACGTACTCTACTAGGTGAGTCCTGGGGTCTATGGGCAGTCCCAGCCATTTAGAAGGATGGGTAGGAGGCAAGAGAAGAGTTGGGGGCAGGGCCTTGGCCGGAACCGGCCAGCCCCCTGGACCGTGTGACCTCTCTGAGTCCACGCCTCTCCTTCCAGGTGTCCACTGCCTTTTGAGAGACCCGGAAGCTGGTGCCCCAGGCCCCAGGGGGCTCAGGTCTGCTTCTCACAGCATCCCAAGCTTGGGACAGAGTTGAGCTGGTTCAGGCCGAGGTGGCCCTGTGGATGCTGTCATTCCCAGCAGGGAGAGAGGCAGACAGACCATGCGGCCAGGGGATGTCTGATGGAGAGAGAGCTGGGACTCACGGCAAGTGATACACTCCTCTTGGTGGTCTCCCGAGGCATCCCTCCAGCCCGGCCAGACCCTGTATGAGCATTAAAAATCTGCAGGCCTGTGCTGTTGGGTGCTGTCTCCTGCAGGCCTTCCTCCCAGCTGGTCACTCAGGGGGCTCAGGACGGGCAGGCTTGTGGGGCCGCCCTGGATCTGCCCCATGGTGCCAGCTGTGTTATCTTCCCCCTTTCGAATCTACCAGCTGCTGAGCAGTCCCAGGCAGACTGGCCCCTCTGGTTCACGATGTGGCACAAGGGCCACCAGGCGAGATAGTGTCAGAGGGTGGGTGAGCTAACAACCTTGGGTCGGGAGGGAGGACGGCAAAGGGAGCCTTGGGGTAAGGAGGTGAGGCGGCGAGCAGGAAGGCCAGCGAGAAGGTGGGTGCAGGTGTCGGCCATCAAAGAGGGTAACCGTGGTTCAGGTGAGAGTGAAAGATTCAGGTTTGGAAAAAGCAAACAACTCTACCTACTGCCTGCCCTGTGGGTCAAGGAAGACGGGACGCACACCTGGCACCCGCCCGTCTCTATCTGCTCCTTCCTTCGCGTTAGCTTCGCGGCAGCGGGCGCTGAGAGTCACATGTCCTGGGTTCTAGACTCAACTCTTTCATTAAGTTGTGGATCTTAAGTCTCTTCCCCTCTCTGGGCTCAAGTTGCCGCATCTGTGCAACAAGAGAGGAGAGAGCCCCTGAAGGTCTTTGCAGGGCCAGGGTTTTAAGAACCCACAGCTAGTCCCCAAGCGCAGGTAGGAAGAGAGAGTCGCCCCGTGACGCAAGAGGCCAATCAAATGCACCGTGATCCGTGACGTCAAGGGTCGCTGGACAGGTTTCCCAGGGCCCCGGAGGGCGGAGGGCGCAGGCGCCGGCGTTCACGCTTTTTCCCGCCAACTGCGGGCAGCAGGTTGCGGGGCGGGGCCTGGAGGACGCAGGCGGTGGGGGCGGGGCCGGGAGGGCGCGAGGCCGGAGAGGGCCTCGAGAGAGAAGCCCAGGAGGGTCGGCGCGGAGGTGAGTGGGCCCGGGTTCCCGCCTGGAAGGAAGTTTGGCCTTGCAGAGGCGGGGCGCGACGGGGGGGTCGGGCCCGCCTGACGGGAGGGTCCGCGGCCGGGTCTCTCGGCTGAGGAACCCCGCCCCCCACAGGGTCCTGTGGGCGCGGGCCCCACCGCAGCGGGGGAAGTCGCGCGCGTGCCGGGTCGGGAAGCAATTCCCGCGAGGCTTGGGCGTGTGCGAGCTCGGCTCACTGGGTGCTGGTGCCCCGGGCGCGGGGTGGGGGTGGGGGGAGGGGTGCGGGGGAGGATGCCCCGGTGCCCATTCGTCCGTCCAACCAGGGTTCAGGGCCGCGCACACGGTGGGGGGGTGGGCCTGGCTCCTAGTCCCTGCTGGCGTGAACTTTCTAGTGAGGAGGGAACAGTGTCAGGGGGATAAGCCCAACGCTGATTGGCAGAGAGTGCTGTTGGAGACTGGGTGACATTTAACCTGAGGCCTGCGTGACCAGGAGGAGCCAGCCATGGGAATGGAGTGGGAAGAGATGGGGGGAGGGCGTGGGGGCGGGTGGCATGAACCGATTTATGTTTGGAAAGCTCTCTCTGGCTGCTGAATGGCTTTGGGGAGAGGCGGGGGAGGATCAAAGGCCAGCAGGAGGCCACTGCTGAGGTCCAGAGTCGTCCCCAGAGATGGGGAAGCAGTAGGCGACACTTGGGACCCTTCTTGGAAGACTCCGAGGAGACCTGATAGACTGGACGTGGGGGGGGGGGGGGAAGGAAAGCGTAACCCAGGGTGCCTGTCAGTGTTTGGGCTGAACAACTGGGCGAGGGTGGTGCTGATCGTTGCTAAGGTGGGGAGGGTGAGAAGCGGGCAAGGGGTGGAGGAATCGGCTGATCACTCTGGGAGCTAGAAGTGGGAGCTGCCCATTACACGTCTCAAAGAGGATATGTTACAAGGTCCTTTGGATCTACAAGTCTGGAGTCCAGGGGCAAGGTCAGGTCTGGGGATATAAATGGGATCGTTGGCATGTGACAGGTGTTCAGTGCTCTAGGAGAATCCCGACTCCCAAGGGGATGGCTTTCCTGAGAGCGTTGTCTATGCGTTTTGATGGAAATTTTATTTAAGCCCACCCGCGTCATTCGCTTTGTGCTTCCCGGAGTCCCAGGTCTTAGTCACTCATGTACAGCTGTGAAGGAGACCACTTCCTGCCCGCAGTGACTTTTCCATCTAGTCTGAAAAGCAAGCGTGTGAATGACTAGTTCAAGTACAAGGGACCATGAAGTGCATGCAAAAGGCACGTGGGAGCAAGAGCTGGGGGCTTGAGGAAGGTGAGCAGTAAAGGGCAGGCGCTTGGGAAGGCTTGACAGGAAAGTGGTAAGAAGGGAGAAGGATTTCCGGCCATGTCTGAGTGTGCACGCTCCTCTGCAGGATGCCTTTTTAAGGAGGGCGGGGGGTAAGGGGAGAAAGGTGATGTGGAGTGGCCAATGTGAGGGGCTGTTGCCCAACCCCACGCGTTCTCCCACTAGCAGGCAGTGTTAGGAAGGTCCTTTCTGGGGTTAGACATCCACAGCCACTCTTGCAAGCCGGGGAGCTTCCTCCCCAGCCTCCTGGCTGCGGGTCCCGCGGGCTCAGAACCTCTCCCCGGTAATTGCTTTCCGTAATGTGTTTGCTCCAAACCAATTTCACGCCTCCGTGAGGACTCCGCCCTGCACTGGAGGCGCGGACCTCCCTCCAACCCCCCCCCCCCCCGCCACGAACCTACCCACGTGCAACGCGTGCGCACACACAGACGGCACGCATTTTACACAACACACAGGGTTCGAGTAACTGGACACAAAAAATGTACCTGAACCTACACGCGTGCATACTAGACTTGAAGATTCTTGGGTACAGTCCCCGCCCAACCAGTGTCCTCACAGTTGAAATGCCCCGCGGCAGCGCCCAGCGCGCTCGCCCTAGGAAGGCTCACCTGGCTGGGTTCCTTTGCCCTCGCACGGCTCCTAGACCAACGCCAGGGGGCGCTGCAGTACTCCGCACTTCTCTCGCGGTGACGCAGCTGCGCGCTGCCGCCACCAGAGGGCATCCGCGGGCAGGGCCCGACGCTGCCCATCGCGAGTGGACTCTCCCGCCAATAAGTGACGTGGAGGTACAGATACGTCGGCTTTGACTTCAGAATACTTCGTTCTTAGCGCCCTACGTGCTGGCTTCCAGACCATGAAAGGCGGGGGGAGGGCAGATATGAGGTCCGATACAGGCACGAAAGCAGAGAGGGTAGATTCAAAATAGCATTCTTCTGTATGAGCCTTTACCCAACAGGTGGAATATAGTGAGAGGGGGACAAGTTCGAGCATGTGGACGATTAAAGAAGCAGAATGCTATTTGAGACAGTGAGAAAAGTGCTTGCCCACAATGGGCCTGTTCAGGGATTCAGTAAGAGAAGCACAGAGTTTTCCTTTGGTAAAGAAAGGAGCCAGCTCTATTCAGATTTGAGAGTGACGGCTTCTTCCCGGGGACTGATAGCAAAGTAAAGGAGAGCCCCTGGCCTGGGGGCTTCTGTCCTTGCCCACTCTGCTCTTCGTTGTCCGTTTAGTACAGGAAGGAAAGGTACTTTGAAAGGCATTTCTTCATGTTTGACCCTTGCATGGGCTTGTTGGCAGACTAGAAATTAATCACTTCCTCTCACAGATGGAGTTAAGTCAGAAGGGCCAAGGTTACGTGGCTCAGGGAGGGGTCAGAACAGGACCTTCACTCCAGGTCTTATTTACTGGTCGGAGGGAGAGGTGTCGATATATATCCATTTGAGCTTTTGGAATCTTGTACTATGCAATTTTATTACCTATGTAAAAAAAAAAATGGAGTGCCATTCCCTTTAAAAATGTCTCTTCCTTTGTGCTTCATTCGCTGGTGGTAGTACTGCTCATTCAGCTTTAATTTCAGAGCTTGTAAGCCAAAGTCTCCTCAATAATTTATCAAGGCAGTGAGCCTCTGTTGTGTGTCCGACACTGTGCAGCCATCAAGCCAAGTACTGACCTCTCATCTTCAAAGCACAATACACTTTTGAAACCTGGTCTTCCATATTGGTACCGTGAGGCGTGTGGTCACTTCAACAAAGGGTTCCGAAGCATATCTTTAGAGGGATGTACAAAGATTATCCTAGTACACTAGTAGTGAGGTAGGGCTCGCAGACCTAGGGTGAGACACCTCTTCTTTCTCCGTGGCGACATCTTCCCACTAGGCTTGTCTCTCAGAGGTTTCATGAGTTTAATGTAGAGCCCGAGATAGATCAGGACCGCGTGGAAACCGCACTCTTCTCCCTTTTCCACTCTGATGAGTTGTCAATCAAGCATAACCAAAGAAAGCGCCCTTCTTGGTTGCCCCCCCCTTTTCTGTCCCACTCTGGTGACGGTGTCTTTCAGGGTACTGTTTTTTAATACCTCAGTCTGACATCAGTGGTGTTCACTAGGTCACCACGACACTCCTGATTTGAACAAGTGTCACTGAGATCCAGAGTTCTCCCCTTGCCTGCTCTGCCTTGGCTCAGAAACGCTTACCTGAGCCAAGTAACTTCCCCTATCTAGACTGCATCTTCCTAAACTGGCCTGGCTTTGCTATTAATTTTAACTAGCTTGACTCTCCCTGCCCCCCCCCCCAACAGTTTCCCAGTGACCAGGTGACCCTCATTTTAGCGAGGTAGGCTTGCTCTGTATCCTGAAGCTCGGGTCACTCTTCTGTTGACTTGCCTGTCTTAAGTCTTTCGTGCCCATTGACCTGAGGCTCCTATCAAGCAAAAATGCCCATGACTTTTGCCTCTAGATTGACAACTAGCTGCTGGGAATTGGGGGTGGGGGCGGCAAAAGACGCTACCATTTCTGTGTCTGAGAATGGGGGAGGTGAGTAGAGTCATCTGCAATTAGCGAATAATTAGCGCTGCTGACCCTTGGGGCTCATCAGCGCTCCTGGGGCCAGCCCCCAGCAATCAGCTAGGGCAGGTCGAGAGTGTCAGGCCCAGGAATGAATAGGGCTCATCAGCGGTGCTGGAGCCAGGGAGCCAATCAGGGAAATTAATAGCAGGAGAGAGGGAGGGAGAGAGAGAGAGGGAGGGAGGGAGACAGAGATAGACGGACAGACAGACAAGAGATACAGATAGAGGTGAGAAATGAGAAAATATAGAATAACAACTGGGATGGGGAATGAGAAATAGGAATAATCAGGCAGGAATAGGGATAGAAAGGAAGGCAGGAAAGGGAAGAGTGGGAGGAAGGAAGAGCACGTAAGGGAAGGGGGAGAGGTGAGAGGAATGGTAAGTACTTGGCATAGTGTGGGCACTCGAGGAAATTACCTACAGAGGCTACAGTGAGGAACTGAGGTAGTCCGCCACGGAGGAGGGAGTGAGGACGAAGGGGAAGAGCCACTGTCGAGAGAACAGAGACCCGGGGAGAGGGGAACGGGGCTGGGAAGAAGTACCGAGGGGGAAAGGGGCCCCTACACGAGGACCCTGAGCTGCGGCGCCCGGCGGCAGAGCGCGCCCCCTGCCGTCCCCGCCTCGCCGCCCGAGGGGGCGCCGCGGTCCAGTCCCGCCCGCGTCGCAGGGGCTTGCTCTTGGGGCGGCCCGGGAGGCGCTCCGGGGACTGGCCCAGGGTCCTGCGGCGGGCGGCGGCCGGGGCCTGGGGCTTTGTGGTCCGGCCCCGCCGCCCTCCCGCCCCTCGCGGTGTGCCCTCCTTGCCGGGCGTCCCTCACCGCGTCCCCGCCCAGGGCGGGGGGGGGGGGGGGGGGGGGGGGACGGGTTGGGTGGAGGGAGGGGCACCGACCCAGCAGCTGCCGCCGCCTTCTCGTCGGCCGCAAACTTTCACAAAGCGGCGTGTCCGGCCTCATCAATCTCCATTAATAATAGTTGGTTGGGCCGCGGGGGGCGGGCGGGGTCCCGGGCCGGCCGGCCGGCCGGGCCGCTGGGAACGGGCTCTGCGGAGGGAGCGGAGCCGGGCGCGGCGGCGGCGGGCGGAGGGAGGAAGTGAAGCGTAATTTGAGGAAGATGGATGAGTCCGGAGGGCGACACCCCCAGCCCGCCCGCTCGCCCGCCCCCTCCCTCCTTATGAGAGCGAGGGAGCGCGGCGCCGGAGCCACACTGCGCCGAGCCCGCGCCCCGCAGCCACCTCGGCCCGGGAGCCTGGGAGCGAGCCCTGCGTGTCCGCGCGGGGCGCCCGAGCCGCGGGGCGCACGGCGGCGCCCGGAGGGGAGCGCCCCGGGGCGGCCGTAGCTCCGGGCACGATGCAGAGAGCCGGAGGCGGGGGTGCCCCCGGGGGCAGCGGCGGGGGCAGCGGCGGGGGCCCGGGCACTGCCTTCTCCATTGACTCCCTGATCGGGCCACCGCCGCCTCGCTCCGGCCACTTGCTCTACACCGGCTATCCCATGTTCATGCCCTACCGGCCGCTGGTGCTGCCGCAGGCGCTGGCCCCTGCGCCGCTGCCTGCCGGCCTCCCGCCTCTCGCCCCACTAGCCTCCTTTGCCGGCCGCCTTACCAACACGTTCTGCGCGGGACTGGGCCAGGCCGTGCCCTCGATGGTGGCGCTGACCACCGCGCTGCCCAGCTTCGCGGAGCCGCCCGACGCCTTCTACGGGCCCCAGGAGCTCGCCGCCGCCGCCGCCGCCGCCACTGCCGCCCGAAACAACCCCGAGCCGGGTGGCCGACGCCCCGAGGGTGGGCTGGAAGCCGAGGAGCTGATGCCCGCCCGGGAGAAAGTGGCAGAGCCCCCACCGCCCCCGCCTCCGCACTTCTCAGAGACTTTCCCAAGTCTGCCGGGTAAGTGCTGGGGCCCGACCAGGGCGCCGGGCGGGAGGCTCGTTCACTTGGAAATCCCAGACAGCAGCCGGCTCAGAATCTCAGCACCTGCCTGGAGCCCTGGAATCCCAGACCCCCAGATGCTGGGTTCTGCAGAACCACCTCCAGTTCTCTTCCAAACACGGCACCTCTAGAGCCCAGAACCGCTGCCCTGCTCTGTCTTCCAGAGTGCCTGAAGCCTCACCAAAGACTTCCCAGTACTCCCTTCCAAATTAGTGCCTTTTCTCCCAGCACTCTACTCCTCACGCCTTGGCTCCCATGTCTCTTTTTAAGAATCCCTTCATTTTTCTTCTCCGCAGAGGATAGAGAAGCTGCAACTGTGGGATTCCTGGGGACACTAGCAAGACCCCAGGGTGAGGGTACATTGGGACAGCTGTCAGTTCAGTAAGGGGAAGGCGATTCTGGCTTCTGTGTTGACCCCAAATGGGCTCTGTGATTGCAGGGGCAAAGGGAGAGTCTTAAAGCAGTGGTGACCACTTTGGTGACCCGGTTTAGCCTTAGTAGTAGAGGTCACTTCTGAATTGGCAGATTTAGAGATAAGCCTTGAAGAACTGAGTAACGGGCCTAGCACCTGCTTGACCAGTACTGACTGGGAGGTCAAGAGAGAGGCTAAAGGCTGGGCTGGGTTGGGTGTGGCACAAATGCCTGGAGTCAAGAATCTAGCTAAGATTCTGGAACCAGTGAGATTCAGCTAAGAGATAATTCAGGAACCCTGGATCCTCCATGGGAAGATGCCCTCTCAACGGAGGCAGGGCGTATTAAGCTGAACCCGGTTTAGAATGAAACTACTCTGAGCCCTCCTGACCTCCCTGGTCAGTCCTTAACCCCTAGAAGCCAGTAAAGCTTTCCCCTATCCAGGGGCAAATCCAGGTGTGAGGAGATCCAAAGCTTATATGATTTAGTGGACTCTATTTAAGAAAAAGAGGGGCTGCATGCAGGTGTGGGGTTCCTGAAGCTTAAACTTCTTTAGCATGAGGATGGATCCGCCTATGCTTAACCATTCATCACATCAGCTTGGCGGGAGAAAGTGACCTCAGGAGGCCTGGAGGCTGACTCTAGCAGACGCAAGAAGGAGATCCAAGAGTCCTTTTGTCCTTTGCCAGGAGAAGACAATTCCCGGTGATAGGTTTCTAGGCTCTTCCTTGAAATGGTCCAAAGGTCTCGTCATCCTTCCAGACTCCAAGCGCTGCTACAGGGCTTGTCTTCCTCTTCTTTTCCCCTTGACCCCTGGGCATTTTGGCTTTGGGGATCCAGTTGTTGTTTTTGTACCTGGTTGGGCTGGTGGGGGGGGGGCGGTGTCCAGTGGCTGAAGTCTGAGCAGCATCTTCTAAGGAGGATCAAAAGGAAATGATAGAGCAGCACTTGGATGGTGGGAGGAAATGTCCACAAAATTAAAGGGCCCAGAGGGGAGGGGAAAAGTAGCTGGCAGGACGCCATTCGGAAGAAGAATGAATCAGGAGGATTTTCAGAATAGGATAGTCCTAAGGTAGAAAGGAGCAAGGCAGGCCATCAGAGGGATGGCTTTGGGGGCAATAGGAGCTAGAAGAATAAGCAGATACCTGAGGAAGAGGTGAGCTGAGGGAGAGGAGAAAGGGAGGCAGCCCGGGGAAGGGGAACTGAGGGAGGAATCTGCCTAAGCCCTGGGAAGACTCGTCCTACTCTTTCAGGTCCCCTCGGTTATTTTCACCCATTTATGGAATGGAGGCTCTTTTCTGAAGCAGATAGAATATTTGCTGTAAAAGCAGACAGTGAGTGAGGAAATGAGAGGAGTACGCAGAGGAAAAGAACTGAAAAGAAATATTGAGGAAAGAGGAATAGAGGAAAGGAAGGACCAACAAATGTGCTGTGTCCCCAGATTATCCAAAGGGAAAAGAGACAGAAGAGGTCTGTCTGTTGGAAGAGATAGTTACAAGGGATTTCTAGCCTGGGCTGTAAGAATACTGAACAGAGTCTCTGGACCAGAAGTGTAGTGTGTGTGTGTGTGTGTGTGTGTGTGTGTGTGTGTGTGTGTGTGTGAAAGAGTTCTGTTTTGAGAGGTTTGGGAGCAAACTAAATAAATGTTCTAGTAGGAAATGGGGAAAAGTGTCAACACCAGGAGTAATTTTTTAAAAAGGTTTTTCAATATTGGGAGTGATGGTAAACTGGAATTTATACGTAGAGAATGATCAAGGAGAGATCATCATCTGAGGAAAATGTTGGAAGCAATAAAAAGACACTTGTTCTTTGAGTAAAGACAATTTTTTTTGGGGGGGGGAGGGGCGCCTGGGTGGCTCAGTCGGTTGAGTGTCCGACTTCGGCCCAGGTCATGATCTCATGGTTGGTGGGTTCGAGCCCCGTGTCAGGCTCTGTGCTGACAGCTCAGGGCCTGGAGCCTGTTTCGGATTCTGTGTCTCCCTCTCTCTGCCCCTCCCCAGCTCTTGCTCACACTCTGTCTCTGTCAAAAATAAATAAACTTAAAAAAAATTTTTTTTAATAAAAAAGACTTTTTTTTTTTTTGGCTAAGAATGATGAGAAGGAGACCCTACAGAGGAAGAATTCAGAGAGGTGCTAGAGTGAAGGTAATCAGTCATATTGGGAAGAGGTACACATAAAGGGTTTATAGTGGGGCTTGTGGGGCAGAGCAATAAGGAGAGATTTCAGAGGATAGAGACTGAGATCTTTATCTGTGACTGCCACCTCCTATCACTCACCAGGCCACTCACATCCCCCTGGCCAGCCCTCATTTTTCTCCTTAAGTAGTTGAGAAAAGAAAAGGAGATTCCAGAAATGTTAAACGTAGAATCAGTGTGGGGAGTGATGACACATGGCCCTTGCTGAAAATGGGAAAACGGATATTTGGGGAATTGTATTAGAATATTTAGTATGAAATAAGAGAGTTTTTGCTTGAATAATGGGATTGAAACCTCAACATTAGAAGAGTTTTGGAGAAAGAATGCTGCCTTTAAAATGAGAGAGGAGGAATTGCTCTCCTAGTGTGAATGGGTAACATTGCTCTGAAATTAATTTCCATTTGTTTAGCATTTTACAGTTACTAGCCCTGTTAAGTGAAATTATAGTGAAGGTAGGCCAGTTTGGAGAATGATGAGTGAAGTTCTTTTTCTTGGGAATTACTATTTTTTTTTTGTAAATTTTGCTTCAAGAGAGACACCACCTTACTACAATTGATGATGAAGAAAAGAGAACTTTATTACGATTTGCGTGCAGGGGTAGAAGCTCTATTAGCAGGCAAAAAAAAAAAAAAAAAAAAACCACAACACGGTGTTCAGAAATAATGGGTAGAAAAGGTATTGAGAATGGTAGATTAAAAATAATTCTGGGTTTAGAGTGTGGGCAACAGTGAGGATAATTGGGGAAGGTATCTTGGTGGAAGTGCTAAAAGGAGAGAATTTGGATTCCTGGAGAAGATTTAAAAGTATGAATCAACAGAAGAGCCCAGAATAGCAAGCCATTTATATAATTAAAAAATCATTAGCCATATTAAAAAGGTAGAAATAAACAGATGAAATTAATTGTAATAACATATTTCATCAAACCCAATATGTCTGATACTACTTCAGCATTAATCGATATAAAAATATTTAATGAGATATTTTATATCCTCTTTCCATATTGCCTTCAGTCTCCAGTGTGTATGTTATACTCCCAGCACGTCTCAGTTCCATCAGCCGTGTTTCAAGTGGTCAGTAGCCTCATGTGGGCAGTGGTGACTTTTACTCAACATAACTGATCTAAAAGTCGTAAGAACAGAGTCATGTGAAAGTGATGGGGGCATGGAGCTTTGAATTGGGGTGGATAGTGAAGTCTTCTCCGTGTTAGGAATAACGCAGAAAAGAGAGTAGCAAACTCTAAGTAAGTAAACCGTCAAAGGGGAAAAGGGAGTGGGTTGGGCAGCGGTGATCCTGTTGTATGTGAAGGTGCACGTGAGCTCTGACCGAGAGTAGGTCCCAGCTGACTTGCAGACGTGGTGCAAATACGCGTCACAGAAACGATGGGTGAAGGTGATGCTGTGTGCCGGGGGAATGATGGAAAGAGCTGTCCGTTGGTAGAAACACAGAAGAAAACTTTAAATTGGGGGTGCTTACAGCAATGATTCAGGGAGAAAGGAATTGGATTGCTTGAAAACAAAGACTTAAGAAGTGAGGGATGGCAGAGAGTCCATATATAATCATTGGATGGATGATAAACATATAGTGAGAGATTCCCATGGAAGATAATGCCAGTATGGAGCATGGTGAAGAGAAGAAAACATTTGAGAAGAAAACACTGAGATGATACAGGAAGAAGAATATGCTGGGACCAACTGGGAGATGACAGTGTAGTGAACGTTATTTTTAAAAACTAAATTAAAAATTTGCTGATTTCTGAATAGAGATTGGCAATAATGACAGAAACCATGCAAGGAGACTAGGGAAACTTTCTAGGAGCATGATATTTGAGGGCTGATTGCTATGAGCTAAGCACCCAGTTGTAGCTAGAGAACATTTTAGGTGACCATCAATTTTTGAATAGGTGCCCATTATGACTGTCAAGATGTATTTACTCATGAGAGAAAAACAGGAAATGATAATGTGATATGGAATCAGAGACTTCTGTTACAATTAGGAGGGAAATTTTTCTTGGAAGCAATGGAGACGCATGTTTTCCCAGAAATGTTGAGCACACAGAGTGTTTGCTCCGCTGACATTTATAGAAAGGCAAGTGTTGCATTAACTTAATGTGATTCGAAGGGTCATTTATTTAGGAGTCATGACACATGCACTCAGGTCTCAGCTTCGTCACTTATTAGTTGTGCAGCTTTGGCAAGTTGCTCCCTTCAATTCAGGGAACATTTATTGTGTGTTTATTATGGGCTTAGTATATTCAGGACCCTATGGGAGAGTCAAGTCTTATAACTTCTCTAGGCTTAAGTTTCCTCATCTGAAGCATAAAAGTTTTGATTTAGATTATTTAAAAAAAATTTTTTTTAATCATTTATTTCTGAGACAGAGCATGAGTGGGGGAGGGGCAGAGAGAGGGGAGACACGGAATCGGAAGCAGGCTCCAGGCTCCGAGCTGCCAGCACAGAGCCTGACGCGGGGCTAGAACTCGCGGACCGTGAGACCATGACCTCAGCCGAAGTCGGACGCTCAACCGACTGAGCCACACAGGCGCCCCCAGATTAGTTTTAATGTCTCTGTCAATTCCATAGAATAAAAGCTTGTTTTTCTAGCTTCAGTGTGTTTCATGGGCCCCTTGTAAAGGGATCTGTTAATTATTAGTAGGGGAAAAATTACATCTTTATTTTTACTTTATTCCTAACTAAAAGTTGGCATTTTCTTTAATTACGAGTGTAGGCCAGAAACGATAGTAGTTTCAGCAGTAACTGAGATTTTTGTCATCAATAGAAATTACAGATGCTTTCTTATAAGTTTATATAGTCTTTGGAGGCATCTTGTTCAAAGAATTAACAAGCGTATATGATTATAACACAAATGCATTTTTAAATATCTGAAAACTGCATTTTTATATAGTTGGCTTCTCATGTAATCCTATGTGTTTTATGTTATACACCTAAAAAACATTATTCTGAGAAGGGATTCACAGGTTGTATCAGACTGCCAAGGAGTTCATGGCACAAACAGTGTTAAGAACCCCTAGTTGGGGGACAGAGATCTTAGAAATGACAAGAGGAAAATTGTATCAGGAGGATTAGAATGGGATCTTGAGGTGCCTTATACCGTTGTGAAAGTAACACTTGGGAGGGTTGGAATAGAGAAGGGGGATCTCTGCGGTGGCATATGTAAATATGGAGATATATATTTAGTTGATTAGGAGGGTAATTCTTATACTCAGAATGATGGGCATAAATAGTCTATACTGGGAATAATGGGAGTGAGGAAGTAATTGGAATAATGAAGGGGAAATATTTTAATTGGAAAGGAGGGACATGACATGATGAACGAAGTGCTTTGCATTGAGAGTAATGTCACGATGGGAAGCTATAGGCAAGAATTTTGCCTTGAAAGTAATGAGGAAAGAAGGAGCTTTGCCTCAACCGAAGCTGGGAATTGGGAAAGGGAAACGAGCATGATGGAGCAGATGTGCAACAAGAGAAACTTAAGGAGGACCGATGGCAGGGAAAGGGGTTGGTGGGAGAGGATTTTTATCTAGAGGGAATAGGAAAATGCCCCACGCTGGGGTAGGAGAGAAGAAACCCCGAACCGATGGAAAGCATGGCACTGTCTGTGCAGGTGGTGGTGCTCATGGCTACAGTGGTAGTGATGATGAGGCAAGAGGTCTGGGTGTGGGAGTGATGGAGAAAAGGCTTGGGTTTTTCGTTGGCAATACGGTCGTGCCGGGAGAAAGTTGTCAGCTTAGAAACACCGATGTGTTAATTGGGAGAAAGAGTGTGGGGAGAAGAGATGCTTGAATTTGGTGTGATGGAACAGCGGACTTACACAAGTTGAACTGAGTTGTGGTAGCAAGAGGCAACACAGGACTACAGCTAGTTGTGAAGCAATGTCTTCATTCCCTTCCCATTGTGGAAGGGAAAGGAATAACCTTCAAGTGATGACATGAGAAATCTGTATTAGAAGCAAGGGGGCTGCAGGGACTCAGAGAGACTAGGGTTATGAGGAGGGAAGAGCACTGTGTGAAAAATGAGCATGGGAGAAGCAGAAAAAAATGCTTCTGAACTGGGGGTGAGGGGAGATGGATTTCTTGCTGGATTACGGAGGAAATGGAATTACAATGGAAGCAATGGAGAAAATGGAAGTGTGTATTGGAAGCAACGGGAAGAGAAGTATAGTGCGGAAGTGTACTAGAAGGAGGGAGGAAGACGAAATTATCCTGAGAGTGAAGGTAAGAAGCACTTTGTGCTGGATTTGGTGGCAGCCCTTCTACACGTTATGCGTAGATACTAGAAACGTGTGACTGAGGGATCCCGGCCAAGTCACACCCGTCTATGTCTTAACTTCCTCATCAGTACCATTAGGGGTTTGAGTTAGATGATCTCCAAGGTCACTTCCGGCTCTACAATCGTTTTATCTGTAAGGATACCTTTATTAATTAATTGTTTCCTTTGGGGGGAAAAAGGCATCCTGAGCAAAGGTTGGGGGAAATTCTGTACCTCTCAGTGCTGAATTGTCGTGGCCACTGAAAAGGAGGCAGGCTGGGATATGTACATCTTGAGGCGAAGTCGGGGCTGGGCTTGACGATAGTGGAGGTCTTGTCTTCTGGGATTGGGGAGGTGTTATCAGAGCTATGGCTGTGTACGGTTGTCAGAGAGAGAAACGTCTGATGAAGGTGAGTGATCTTATCAAGGCCAAAAAAAATTTGGGATGGGAGCCCCTGGGTGGCTTAGTCGGTTAAGCGTCTGAGTCTTGATTTCGGCTCAGACCACGATCTCACGATTGTGAGACCAAGCATCTGGCTCTGTGCTGGGTTTGGAGCCCGCTTAAGATTCTCTCTCTTCCTCTGTCCCTTCCCCGTTCTTGTTCTCATTCTCTCACGCTCTCTCTCCCCCTTCCTCCTTCCCTCTCTAAATAAGTTAATAAATACACAGCAACAACAACAAAACTTTAAAAAATTGGGGATCAGTTGTGCCTGACTTTACCTGGTGAGGAAGGAAGGAGTGCCCGTGAGGGAGTGAGAAAAAGAGAAGCCGCGTGGTGGAGCCCGTTCCTGGCCTTCTCCGTTACGTCTTCATCTGGTACAGTATTTGTGATAGGGTGCCACGGCAACCCAGTGTTCACAAAGAGATGTGGTGCTGCACGGCGGGACGAGCTTGGGCTTTGGATACAGATCTCGGTGCTACCCTTTCTTCGCGAGACAGATATTAACAGCAGCATACTCAGTCCCAGTTTCCTCACCAGCAAAACGGGGCAACGATACTTACCTCACAGAGTTAAGGATTAGATGAGAAGATGTTGTTCGGCATCCTCAAGTAATAGGTGCGCAAGAAATTCCTGGTGTCGTCCGTGTACTGGAAACGGATGGGGAGCCTACCTGGGAATTAAGTTGTGGAAGACTTCTTTACTAGAACCGCATAGGATAGGTGACACCCTTTGTGCTGATAGGGAGAAATAAGTCTGGAAGTAATGCTAGAAATAGCACCGTATCCTGAGAAGTGAATGCCGGGAGAGAACCAAGGTATGCAGCTGATGAGGGTAGATGTCCCATTTTTTCCTTTGGCTCTTTCCCCCTCCTTTGATTTCTCTGTCTCACATTTCGGCATTCTCTGTAGAAGCCAAGACTACCCAACACCTTCCTTCCGTGTCCCACCGGAGCCTGTTCTTTTCTTTACATTGTGTGTATATTAAAAAACACCTCTCCTTCTTTCCTCACCCGAATTCCTATTCCCTCATATGTCTGATCTCGCCTTGACGTTAAGAGCAAAGCTATTGGATTAAAGTAATTCACACTCAGATGGATTAAGGAGATTTTTTAAAGTCCAGATGAATTTCAAACTGGTGGAATATTAGGTGGCGTTATCATGAATAATTTCAGGTAATGCGGAAACACTGTTTTGGATGGGATTGCTGTGGAGTGAGGCGGAGAGGCTTACCTTCCCCGGAGTCATGCAATTATTGTCACTTGCACTTACAGCACGGGGTGCGGTCAGAGCTCTTTGGGTTGCAGGTGACAGTAGCTCAACTCTAAGCTAAAATGGGCATTTATGGATTCACGTGGTTCTAAGTATAGGCGTTGAGTGGATCCGAAAATGCAAACAGTATCTGTTAGATCTTTTTTTTTCCTTTCACTTGGCTGAGGGAAAGAGGCTTTGCCACATTCCGTCTTTAAGAGAGGTGAGAAAGGGCACGAGCATAAGCAGCTCTAAATTTTTACAATCCTAGCTTGAGACCCCAGTGGATTCTAACACACACACAATTCACTGGAGGCCAGTCTCCTGGCAGATGGGAGAGATGGGATGTTAGGATTGGTCAGATCCAGGCCACGTGCTGCACGGCCGTGAAGGCGGGGAAATGCGATGGACAGGCCACCGTACTGGGTAGTTGATGAAAAGCGGTGCCCAAAGGGAGGGAGGGAGGGACGGGTGCTGAGCAGACAAAAATAAATCCCAAACAGATGTCTACCTCAACCCAAAAGAAAGAATCTACCTTAACTCCCTTCCAGTACTAGGGAGGAAAGCCTTCTCCGTGGCTCAATAAATACTCCTAAGAGTGAGGGAAGAGACAGGGAGAGCGGAGCGCTGAAGAGAGCTCTGTAATGAATGAGGTGGAGAGATGGGCACGGTAGAAGAATGTCTATTCCTCAGTGAGGCTGAGTCCTGTACAAGAAAGAGCTGTACTTGAGGGATGATGGAGATATTTGTAAACTAGAAGCTAGAAAAAGAAATGGATAGTAAAACAAAACTGTTTCCATAATTTGGCGATATTATTTTTTAAATGAAAAAATACAGGGGTGCCTGGGTGGCTTAGTTGGTTAAGCGGCTGACTTCGGCTTGGGTCATGATCTTATAGCTCGTGGGTTCAAGCCCCGCCCCACATCGGGCCCTGTGCTGACAGCTCGGAGCCTGGAGCCTGCTTTGGATTCTGTGTCTCCCTCTCTCTCTACCCCTCCCCTGCTCGTGCTCTGTCTCTCTGTCTCTCTCTCAAAAGTAAACAAACATTTAAAACATTTTTTAATGAAAGAATACATTTCTAAATAAAAGGAATGCTGACCGGTAAGATTACATCATACAAACAATAAGGACAGAAAAAATAGATCTGGTAGGAATTTTGTCTTGGGGAATGATGGGAGAAATAGCCTATTAAGGACAAAGGTGAAATTTGGTAAGTGAGGCCTCTCTTATGGCAAGTGTAAGAGCCTTCTCTGAGCATGGTAAGGGAAGATATTAATGATGAGGCTGGAGCTCTGGAGTGATAAGTGAAAGGAATGAGACCTAACTAAAACCAGGTTTGGTGGGAAGGTTATCTGATGAGGCGTCTGGGCATTTACTTCAAGTGCGAAGGGAAAAGAAGATATTTTACCGGAAAGGATAGAAGGAGCATTGGTTGGAGATTTAGGAGCCCAAGGTTCTAGACATTAATCTATCTCTAGCCGAGTGACTTAGGAAAATCATTTAATCTTTCTGAAACTCCGTGTTTCCACCTGAAACAAGGTTGCCAAACCTTCCATTAGTGCTACTAATAGGTCTACTCTATTTCAGCGAGTTGCTTAAAGGTAAATAGTAAGCGTGGAGATGTTTTGGAACATCAACGTTTACAAGGGTGCCCTTGGCAATGACAGTGTTGGTATGCCATGAGAGGAACTCTGAGCTTGGAGTGGTGGGGAAATTGCCCTGAGCTCGTCATGAAGGTGGGAGGGGTCCTGGACGGCAGTGGTGTAGAGAAAACTCTCAAGTCAATTTGGAGTAAGGAGTGCTGAAGGGTCGTGGGAGAGTGGAGAGACAGAAAGTAAAAATGAATTTTCCTTATTGCACCAAAAGTGATAGGAAGGGGTGGTAGCATGAAAGGGGATGAGTGAAAAATAAATTGAAAGTGAGCTAATTGCCGTAAATGACGAGAGGAAGTACTGTCTCCACGAAGAACAGAGAAATAATTCCGTGCTGGACATCATGATGAAGATTTGGAAACGAGAATGGTGGCAAACATATCTCTTTTTTTGAGGGGTGACCTGAGTTTCTTTCTACCTTTTGACCTCACGCAAAATTGTTTCTGTATTCAGGAAGCTGAGTAGTTGACTCAGGAGGAGACTTACTACCCTGACAGTAGTTCAGGGTGTGTGAGGGTAGTTGTTTTGAAAGTAGAGGGAAGTCAGAACTGAGTATCATGAGAGAGAGACTTCTCTTCAGTGAATAATAAAGGCTGTTGATTTTATAGAAGGTGAAACAGAACAGGATGGATGAGGGACAGCACAGGGGCTCTGTGAGTTCCCACAGCTGGGGTCTAAAGTGGTTTTCCACTCCTTGGGTGGTTGTCTGCACCACAACCCAGGCCCAGCCCACCCTTCTTGGTGACCACAGCTCTAGATGGTGCAAGTCTGGTGCTATTTTTTCTCCTGGAGAGTATCTACCGGGGGTTCTTTGGCCCTTGATTTCTTCCCCAGCCTGACCAGACCCGCTCATAAGATGGGCTTTTCTGTACCTCTGGCGCCCTCTTGGAAGGAAGGCCCCACGCAGATGTGTCCCTGGAGCCTGAATACTGCTCTCTGGAGTGGGAAGTATGCTCTCGGCATGGACTTGACAAGTAATTGTGGCATAAACCTTCTGATTTCTGGTTCTTAGGATAATCACATCCACCATGAGAATTCGTAAGAACTCTAGATATTTCCTCGTAACTGATCTGCCCCACACTCATAGGATAGACACCACACTTCTTTCTGATCCTAGGCTTACACGTAAGGAGTAAGCTGAAAACTCAGCATACTCTTACGTCACCAATAACATCACTTTCATACGCAAAGAACAGAACCTTTCTGTTTGGCCTAGCTATGTACATAGTCAAATTGTTTCCAATTAAAACTTTTTTCTTCTGAAATTATTCTCATCGGAATCATTATTTCCCATGTAAAATTTGCAGTGAGGTCTTATGGATCAAGTTTTTTGTTCATATCAACCGGTTATAGCATCTGCGATTAGTAATTTACTTTTATGGACATTATATCTACCAAGCCCAATTATTCTAAATCAAATTTTGCAATTAGCAATTTTATTAAAAAGATTTGCTTCTGTCAGTTTTTAGTCAATAACACGTTTTTCTACATGCAGTTTGTTTTATTTTGTTTGATTATATTTACCATTAATATTCATTACAAATCAGATAAAATAAAATAGCTTGCATTTATTTTGTAGCTCATCCATTAGAAAAGAGTAAGCTGTTTCAGGATTACTATATTGTTTTGTTTTTGACAGAGTGTGCACGTGCACACCAGGTGGGGAGGGGCAGAGAGCGAGCAAGAGAACCTTAAGCAGGCCCCATGCTCACGTGCAGCGTGGAGCCCCAGTCCCACAGCTACGAAATCATGACCTGAGCAGAACTCACGAAGCGGATGCCACCTCGGTGCCGCAGGATTGGTACATTGTTAAGGGTTGGTCTCCCTTTTTGCCTCACCCAATTCTTTTCAATGTGTCTCCTTCACTTTGGGCAGTGATTCTTGAAGTGCTCTTAGTGGAGCAAAGAACATGTGGCAGGGTGAGAATGCTTTGTTTTGCTCTAAATGCAGCAATGTTTGGGGGGAGAAAGGCAGGGGTGTGGTTTTTGTAAGCTTTTTGCTCTTCCCCCCCCCCTATTTTCTACCCCTCCTTTCAACTTTCCAGCCCTTTGACTTTCTCCGATTCATCATTTCGTTCTCCTGCCACTACATCTACCCCACTTCTCTCTTGTCCCAGTCCTCTTTCTGCCTTCTTTGGCCTTACCTTTTCTTTCTCACTTCTCAGTGTTATTCACTGCCCTAGACCTTCTCCTTTGAGAGTCAAGCTGTATTTCCCCCTCCCGTGGCTTTCTCCTATTGCCCCGCCCCCACCTGCCTCCAAGAGTTCCTTATCAGAGCCCTCAATGTCATGATTATAAAGGCTCAGAGAGAAACTCTGGCCCCTGTCACTCGGCATCCCGCCGGGATCGAGTAACCAAGAGAGGTTGTGAACCTGTGCCCCATGTATGGCTTTAAAAGCAGCACTGAGGGAGGCCTGCTTATGTGGGCTTGGTTTTATGGAATCTGTCTGAAGACAGAGGGATAGATGATATGATCTCAGGGGGGCCCTGCCAGATCAAGGAAGCTGGGAGCCTCGTCTCAATCACCATCAGTTTAGATTTATGGGACGCCCCCTGGGTGCTTGGAGCTGTGCTAAATGATTTCGCCCTTCAGGCCCTGAAATCCAGTTTCTGCCTTTTTAGCAGCTGTTTAAAATATTGTATTGTTGGGCTGCGTTTTTACAAGCTTTTATTCTTTTTGTTATTACTTACTACAAACCATGTTTTAAAAATTGCAAGTTCAAGGATTTAGTAATGATGTACGTTTACTTCATCTTCATGTATTTGGTAATGATGTATATAGTAATGAGGGGTTTCCCCTCCTTTCTTTTAGCATAAGACCCTATAGATTCCCACTGCATATGGGTTTCTCTCCAGCCAATGTGAGATCAGAGGGCATACTGAAAAGTGGATAGAATCATACTCATGGAGAGGATGTCTTCTGGGGACTGGATGGGGTGGAGTTGTGGGGAATATTTTAGGAGAGGGTTGGGAAAGGAAGAACAGAGATAGAAGTGGGAGAGAGAGGGGCGCCTGGGTGGCTCAGTCGGTTAAGCGTCCAACTTCGGCTCAGGTCATGATCTCGTGGTTCATGAGTTCGAACCCCGTGTCGGGCTCTGTGCTGACAGCTCAGAGCCTGGAGCCTTCTTCAGATTCTGTGTCTCCTTCTGTCTCTCTGCCCCTCCCCTCCTCAAGCTCTGTGTCTCTCAAAAAGAAATATTAAACAAATAAGTAAATAAATAAATAAATAGAAGTGGGAGAGAGGGAGGAAGGGAGAAAGTGCTGGGAATAGGTTTTTATTTAGTCAACAAATATTTATTAGGTGCCTACTCTGCAGTTGATTTCCTAGATGCTGAAGATACAGAAGTGAAAAAAATGTATTAAAAATCCCTACCTTCATGAAGCTTATATTCTAATAGGAAAAGACAGTCAATAAAATAAATAAAATTGGTGACATGTACTATAGCAACAAATAAAGCAGAAAAGGGAGATAGGAATACTGGGAGTTGTTTGTTTGTTTGTTTAGGGAGTTTTCATTTTTAAAAGATGATCAGGGAACATCTCCTTGGTAAAGCAAGGACTTGAAGGAGGCAGGAAATGAGCCAGCGCAAAAATCTAGATGAAGAGCCTAGTATTCCAAACAGAAGAATAAGTTGGCGGAGGGGGAGGGCAGGGCAGGCAGAAGCAGGGAAACCAGTTTGGAGAAAAGGTCGATGTACTGGGCAAGACATGATGCTGACTTGGATTAGTGGTCGCAGAGGAGGTGGTGAGAAGGGCAGGCTCTGGGATTGGGCATGGGTTGTGAGAGAGAGGAGTGAAGGATTGATCTGAACCACAAGGAGGACGAACTACCATTAACCAAGCCGGGAAATACATGGGTGCAGATGGTGAAGAGCTGGTTTGGGGGAGAGGTCAGGAGTTCAGTTTGGGACATGTTAAGTTTGAGGTGCGTGGAAACGGAAAGGAGTGTGAGGAGGAACCACTGGCGACGCGAAGGAGGAAGCCAAGGATGTGACGTTGCAGAAAACAAAACGTACTTGGCCAGGAAGGAGGGACCGGAGAAAGTGTGGACCGAGAGGGGAGGACGTGAGGAGGGATATCGAGACACCACGTGGAGCGGGTGCTAAGAAGCTCAGACCAGCTGCCAAAGAGAATAGAGCATCCTTGCTAATGAAAAGCAACAAACAGGAGGAACATGGGAAGGCTGGGTGAGCCTAAACTAGGGTATGCCACACGGGTTTTGAAGTCAGATAGAATGAAGCACGAAAGGAAGAAAAGGCAGGGCCTGGGGATAAAAATGCCCTTGAGATGCGCAGCAGCTGACTGTGACGGTGGTGGGTAATCTGGAGGTGGGCTGACAATTCTGGCCTCTAAGGAGAGTGTAAACATGGTTCTCAAGGAAAAGAAACAGGCGTAGATTGATTGCGTCAGGGAAGGGAAAGGACAACCCCGGGGATGGGGAAGGGGAAAGTTACTGGGCTGGTCCTGGAGACGCTGAGAAGTTCCTTCTGGAGCACAGGCAGGTGGGGAGGTGTGCTGGAAGGTGTTCTAGCCCCGTAGGCATGTGCACACACGTTTCCCCTTTAAAGCATTTCACCGCTCCCTGAAGTTATTTTACTTCGGGCCGTATTTTCCACCTCAGATCTTCTGCGTGTCCGTGTGATGCGTGGTGGTTATAGATAGATGCACTCCGGCACCTACAGAATCCTGCCCTCTTCACACATCAACCGGATGGTAAAAAGCTGACTATTCAGTTTACTCTTGTTCTCTTTCCTATTGGTTGGCTTTCTTTTGAGTTTTTGTTTCACTGCTTGTTGGCCCTTTGGGCAGCAAACAAGGCAGTTTTACAACTCAACTACTGAAAATATTTGTAACGCGTTCTTTGCAGTTCTGACAAAACAGTGGGCAGGATTAAAACCAATGATTAAGTATTAGAATTACACACGGATTTGAAATGCTTCATATGGCTGATTACAAATAATCAGTGATCTACTAAATGAGCCAAAATTTATTTTACCGTTTTCCTATCTGTATTTTCCCCTGTTGCACTTCTCTTTCTTCGTCTCCTCCCGTATTCCCTCCAGTTCCTCCAGCTGACGTCAAGCTCAGGGGCCTCAGGATTCTGAACTTGAGCAGAAAGCAGCTGTTTATGCTGCTCAAGCATCCTTGGTTGGGAAAGAGGGAAGGTGGGAAAGAGAAGATATCATTTTATAATTAAGGAGTAGGGGAAGGGTGAAAAGGGGACTAAGAGGGCTAAGCGATTGGAAGAAAAATCTGGCCACAGATAAGGTGGCCCTGGGAGGGCTCCCCATTCTGGGCTGGATGATCTGGTCAAGAATTAGAAGTAGAGGTAAGGAAACCTCTTTGGGGTAAGGAAATCCTTTGATAATATTTCTTGGGCCCAGATTTGGGGATCGGTGGGGATGGGGAATCAGATGACCCTTAGGTTTCCGTCTGGAAGTGAGATTCTAAGATTCTAGATCTAGGGAAGAGGGAAGGTAGGGAGACAGAACAGAGTTTAGCACTGGGGTGGGTGAGGATTCCTAGGAGAGTAACAAAGGCCAGCAGTGTGATGTCCCCCCTCTATCCTGCAGAAGCACATCCTTCTACACGGCTTCCTCCTGCCCATAGTAACGGAAAGGCTCCTAGGCCGGGTCCCACACTGCTTCATTCTGGGACCTGAGGCTGTGCAGTCTGGATCTGGAGGGCTGGTGAAGGAGTGGAAAGTGCTTGGTCTGGGTTTGGAGAAAGCTGGGAAGGTAGTGGGTAGGGAGAAAGAGGTGGGGGGGGGGGGGGGTAAAGTTGGGTCACAGTCCTGGGAATGACATTCCTTTGATATGCACTTACTGCCTCCCCCCCACTTTGCTGTAGTGAAATCTGTGCTGGTTAATAGCTCTCTTTCCATCTCTTTGTCTTCCCTGAACCTCTTCCCCACCCCGTGTCCTGGATGTGCCGTCCTTGTCTCCCCTCCTCCCCATCTCCCCCCTTCCATGTCTCGTGCCCTCCTGCCGTCATCCTGTCCGTGCCCGGCCCTGGTTCCATGTGCCTCCTCCAACCTGTCTGCCTTTTCCTTGCCTGCTCCTTCCCCATCCGTTGGTTTTCGCTCCCCACAGCAGAGGGGAAGGTGTACAGCTCAGATGAGGAGAAGCTGGAGGCACCAGCAGGAGACCCGGCAGGCAGCGAACAGGAGGAGGAGGGCTCAGGCGGTGACAGCGAGGACGACGGTTTCCTGGACAGTTCTGCGGGGGGCCCCGGGGCTCTCCTGGGACCTAAACCGAAGCTAAAGGGAAGCCTGGGGACTGGAGCTGAGGAGGGGGCACCAGTGGCAGCTGGAGTGACAGCTCCTGGGGGCAAAAGCCGACGGCGCCGCACGGCATTTACCAGTGAGCAGCTTTTGGAATTGGAGAAGGAGTTCCACTGCAAGAAATACCTGAGCTTGACAGAGCGTTCCCAGATCGCCCACGCCCTCAAGCTCAGCGAGGTGCAGGTCAAGATCTGGTTTCAGAATCGGCGGGCCAAGTGGAAGCGCATCAAAGCTGGCAACGTGAGCAGCCGTTCCGGGGAGCCCGTGAGAAACCCCAAGATTGTTGTCCCCATACCTGTGCATGTCAACAGGTTTGCTGTACGGAGCCAGCACCAACAAATGGAACAGGGCGCCCGGCCCTGACGGGGCTCCCAAGGATCCTGGAAGGCAGCCGATCTGTCCCCGAGCCTGCTCTGAGACTGGGTTAGGGTTCTGCGGACCAGCGGGGCTGCTGCTACGTTGCTGCCCTGGGAGAGGGCTCCGTCGGCAACTAACTTAGCGCTAGGTACGCTCTCCTGGCAACCTGAGACCTGGGCCCCTGGCCCTGAGCCTATTCCAGGGATCCTCAGACCGGGGGCTTCAGAGCTAACGGGGCTTGAGTCCTCATCACTGCGGAGCTGTTGTTGGGGGGAGACGGACTCCTGGGGAGGGGGTGGGTTCTCACCCACCAAGGGCCTGAAAGCTTCCCACTAATGCCCTGGGATTACTTCTCACAGGGGTGGAGAGAATCCAGGGTGATGCCTAGCCAAGCTGATCACAGCTCCTTATTTATTTTCTGTAAAGTTTGTATATATGGAGCTATCTGCCTCTGTCTGTCTGTCTGTCTGCACCCCTGAGAGAGACTGGGAAAGTTCGATGTTCCGTCATCATTAGCCAGAGTTCAGTTCCCTCTTACTGCCTTGTGGGCGCGGTCTGGCCTGTCTGTAGCGCAAGGGCACGCAAAGAAACAGAATGAAACTGTCACCGGCCTCCTTAGAAAACCTTCGGCTCGCACCATCTCCCCCCATGTAAACTACCTTCACTTCTGTCCTTCCCCGTCCCGGTACCTCCCGCAGTCCGCACCTAGGCCTCACGTTCCCAGCACAACACTTCTTTTCTCTTTACCCATTAAACAGGCAAGCTTCTTCATCTCTGCTTTCTTCTCTTGGGAAGAGCTGGCAGACTTGAGAACAGAAGGTCCACTCCCTTCTGCGTTACGAGGGGAAATGACCCTAGTTTATTTAGCTGGCGTACGGCCAGGCCCCAACTAGGTAGACGCTGGCAGTCCCATCAGTGACTAGGCAGGGCAGTTTGGGGGGTGCACCGTTACCATCCACGAGCTCATTACTTTTTCCGGGCAGAGGACGCAGCAGCTTAGTCCATCCCTGCCGCCCTTTGGTATTTCAGATGTGAGGGCCCGGAGCACGACTCCTTTCTGGTCCTCTGTCCGTACCGCGGCAACTGGTGTCTCCTCCTCCCCATCGCGTGTTTTACCAAGGTTGGGGTACCAAATCCTCTTCTGTTATGAAACGACATTGGTTGAGAGGCCCCCCCCCCCGCAAAACGGATGAGGCAGGAAGGAACGATGGTTCTGGACGTGTGTACTATAGGAGAAGCTACAGAGATAGGACCTGGGAGCTTGGGGGTTGGCATTCTAAGAGCTAGTTAGGGGGACCAAGTAAACGTGAGGGTGAGAGACTTCAGGGGCACTTGCAAGAAACCGGGTATCCTGTGAGCGAAAGAAGACAAACTAAAGCTATTTGCCATTTCCCCCACCTTCACAGAAGGGCTACTATCCTGTACCAACTGTGGAGCGGGGCTGCACAGACACGCCTGCACAGACATTGGGGAAAGAGGATTATTACAGAAACCAGCTGAAGTTGGGATCATGGTAAGCGGGGCTTCTTGGGAAGAAACCTGACCTGCACTGATCTGGGAGGACAGCTAGGGGAGAGAACAGAGCCGCCGAGAAGAAAAACGGGCAGAGCGAGGAGCGAGGCTAGGATGCTCAGAAGGTCAAGGTCAGGGAGGGAAATACAAGCTCAAATACCTGGCCGGCCCCCTCAGCTTCCTTAGAAAACTGCTGCTACTCCTGATTCCTAGGACGGCAGACCAACCAGTATTCACTCAAACATCTACTGAACGCCTCGTATGATGAAGACAGGCTTTCCTTGGCAGTTCCTTTCTCCTAGCTGGTTTTGGCAACCAAACAGCAAGCCGGGGCTGTGACCGGTTATTCGCAACAGGGTCACGGTTCCCCAGCTCGGATGCAGGGGTCCAGGCTGCTATTTGGCTAAAATCCAGCAAGGCTTGAAAGGTTAAAAAAAGTAGTCCGGACCAGCCCCATTCCTGATCGAGATTGAGGCTGTCTCTGCCCACGAAGGGAACCTATGAGATTAGATGCTTTTTAGGGGCCAGGCCAGGCAGTGGTTGAGGATCACAGGAGCTATTGTCACTTTGGCTGTCGGGAATTCATGTCCACAGGTCTAGGGCTAGAGCAGACGTTCTCTGGTGTTGTGCCTGAGGGAAGGAGGCTCGGGGGGAAACCAAGGCCCTGATTTGCCATTTTTTTCTGGATTTACTATGAAGCCTCCTAAACTATACTGGACAGTACTCAGCCAGTTAAGCAGCTTGTTTTCCTTAGGGAAAATAAGAAAGTTGATTATTGCTAGTATGTTTCTGAGCCCAGGAGCCCCTTCTTATACATACCAAAGGCCCTATTTCTGTTCTACCCTGATCTTTGCCTAAGGCTCTTATCAGCCTTGCAAAAGGGCTGCGGACCAAGAAAATACAATCTGGTTTATTCTCTGAACAGCATTTACTTAGCATTTGCTTAGTTATCTACCTGCACTTAGGTGGGTTCCCATCAGAGTGCCAGCCCCCCCCCCCCCCCCGCCCCGTGTACACTCATTAAGTGGAGAAAGACGGGGCCACCAGCAAAGCGGTTGTAGGGATAGGAAAACGGGCTCCTTGGAGAGCAGGGACCTTAACTTTGCAAGTTTTCATCCTTCAAGAATAGGTATAGAGGAGTTTCCCTCAGGTCTTTCTAGGATGAGGGATAGAGGGAGAAACAGGAACTCAGGATTCTGCCCCCAGCTTGGCAGGATGTTGGTGGGAATCCAGGTGGTGGTTCTGCCATCAGTGACCTACCTCCTCGCCTCTCCTCAAAAGCAAAGCCGAGGCCTGAGTCCCGGCGGCAGTGCTGCCCTAGTAAAGTCCAGCCACTTGCCCTTGTGGCTTCCTCAGAACTCTTCTCCTGCGCCTTGAGCGTCTCCCGTAGGTCTGGCTGTGTGAGCTACTTCCCAGACTCTTAGGAAAGGATGACGCTTCTGTCCTCCTTCTGGGTGCACTTTGGCCAGCACCAGGTGTGGCATGAGGTTACTGGAGACCAGCCGGAAAACCTTTCCGAGGGTAGGGGTGGGGTATGTGAGGAGGGGAAGCAGCAGAAAGCTTCCAGTGGGAAGCACAAAGCTCCGTACCTCCTTTCGGGGTTCGAAGCCAGTGCTACCCACAAACTCAACTACGCTGCTGGCAGGAAAGGGCCAAAGGAAACGCATGTAGTGGCCTGAGCAAAGACCTCAGGGCCTCAGGCCAACCGAGAGAGGAGGAAGTCCCAGAGTACAGACCGAAGATAGCACCAAGAAGTAGGGCTGAAGGACCTTTCTGGAAGGGCAGAGACATAAAAGGGGAAAACAAGGCCACACACAGTCTGGTTTACTGGCTCATCACACACACCAGATATGTACACAAACATAAATACTCCAATGTACAAATTTACACGGACTCACAGATCACCCCCTCGTCTCTTTCATCCAGCACCCCCCAACCTGTGCCCTATCCGTCCAGGCTCCGTTTTAGGATGAAGGCTTGCAGGGGGCTGGCAGGAGAAGGTAGGAATCTGGAGGAGGGAGAGGTCCTGCTCCCCTCTCCTCACAGGTACCTCCAAAGGGTCCTGTCCCTTTTCAGTGGCACCGTGGGGTAGAGGGCTAAAATACCTCCACTCCCCCTCTGCTGCAGCTCAAATCCCAGATGTCTCCTCTGGTCCCTCTGTCTTTCTCATTTGGCTCTTCTTCTGTTTGACTCTTCCTCATTTCCTCTCCTTCTTCCTTTCTCTGTCTTGGCTCCCCCCAGTGCGTGTAGGGAGGAGGGGCCCCAGGCCATGGAGTCCCTCTGGCCCCTGTGCCCTCTTCCTGGGCCTTATAGAAGGCTAGGACTTCGGTGCAGCTCAGCAGAGGTGTTGGCGCCATTGGCAGGCTCTCTGCTGGGGGTAGGCGCTAAGCCACAGCCCTCCCCAGGGCAGCCATGCTGGATCAAGATGTCCGCGCACTCCTGGCTGCCGGCCCGACGGGCGTAGGCCAGTGGAGTCAGGCCCCGGGCGTCCCGGCTCCTCACGTCCACCCCATACTGCAGAAGGAAGCACATTTTCACAGTTGGCACGACGTGGCAAGGAAGGTGTGGGTTCTTGGGGGCAGAACGGAGAGGAGGTTGGCCAGAGGAGCCTTCGAGGGTGGCCCTGGCAAGGCAAGGAGGGAGCCCACAACTCACCCAGATGAGCAGCTGTGTGAAGACGACGTTGGCCATGGCGCTGGAGAGATGGAGAGCCGTCCGCCCATCCCCATCGCCGTAGGTCTCGTTCACCTCCTCCTTGGACCCGTGGGCCAGAAGCATCACCAGCAGCCGCAGGTCGTCCTCCACCACGGCCCGGAGCAGCTGCTGTCCCAGCGGCACGTCCGAGCTCGGCAGCGGGGCCAGGAAGAGCTTCTGTTCGTACTTGGCCCGTATCCAGCGCTCCTTCTCCTCTCTGCAACCACAGGTCCATCGAGGCATGAGCCAACGGGCGGGGGCTGGGGAGGGTGGTCAGGAAATGGCAGGAGCACCCCGAAAGGGGAATCGGCAGAAACAAGGCATGGGACGGGGCAGTGGAGAGACAAACCTAAGGAACGGACGGCACAGAGTGGGTAATGCAAAGGGTGTGGAAGAGGCTGAAAGGGAGGAACACTGAAGAGAGGCCCCTCGGGGGCAGCAGGGATGTAGGGGGCTAAGAGGGCAGGAAGATTCCAGGCAGGGCTCCCGTGGTAGCTTATCTGGACCTGCTGGAACAAAGGGGGTGGGGGGCCTACACTAGGGGCCCGTGCGCTATCCTATCTCCCACCCATTCTCCCCATCTCAGAGCTCAGGCTAGGGCCTTCACGCCACAGAGCGATAGGGCCCTGCGCATGCGCCTCCTGCTGGCCCCTGACCTGCTGATAAGGCTCAGAAAGGGCCTCTTGTTGTGAGGAGCCTGAGTGACAGGCGGGGAGGGGGAGGGGCACCCCAAGGGGCCAACTGCCAGAGCAGAGCAACAGCCAGTTTTAACCCTTGGAGCACGGCTGCAGCTACTCAGCACCATCCCGATCTTCCCCATACCTGGGCACCACCGTCCCTTCCCTTTCTGGCCAGCCCCCGGGCCCCCCCCCCCCCCCCCCGCCTTCATCCACTCACCGGCAGGCGTCGGGCCCAGGCTTCGCATAGCCATCCAGGGCCCCCTCCCAGACACTGTTGGCCAGGGCATTGCCCATGGCGGTCATGACAGCCAGCAGCTCAGGCGGCCAGTCATCGAGGTCAAGGGAGCGGACGCGGGACAGGTGAGCCCCCAGATGTCGATGGGTCCCTGAGCACTCAATGCACATCAGGGCACCCAGGTTCAAGCTGGCCCAGTCTGGATCTAGGCGAGGAGAGGAAGCAGCATGAAGTCCACGGGCAACCAGCGTGAGACCACCAGGGAGGTCCCCTCCGGTGGCCCGCTGGAAGGCTCTCGTCAGGCTTTCCCAAAGCCACCCCGACCCCAGCCCCGCCGGCCTCCACACTCACTGGGGGCGTCGCAGTCAATACAGAAGCTGTTGCCGCGAACGGTGCGAACGGCCTGCACGGCCAGGGCCGCGTTGTGGTTCCCCACGCGAGTCTGCACAGCGGGAGAGACCGGGGGCGGGGCGGGGGGGGGGGGCGGTCAGTCACCAGGCCACCTTGGGTCCCACCCCAACCGGGCCTCCGTGCCAACCTTGTCCTTGGCGCTGCGGCAGCCCTGCAGGCTGGCAAGGATCTGGGCCTGCACGCTCTGCACCCACAGCTCCCGCTCCTCCGCTGTCGAGGCCTCGAAGTGCCACGTCTGCCCGGTGAGGGACACCAGCACAAACTCGAAGGACTCCTCTGCCTCTGTGGGGACAGGGATATTTGCCACCATCAGGGAGGGCGCCCCGCTGCCACACCTCCATCCGCTCTCCTGCCTGCCTGGCTCTCGTCCTCTTCCCCCCACCCCAGCCTCCGAGGCCAAGCCCACGAGTGCGGAGCAGCCCTCAAACCCCTCTTCCCGACCACCTGTGGCGCCTCGGTAAAGACAGGGTGCAAGGTCTTCGCGTCCCTGGCTGGCACTGCCAGGAATGGGCCTGGAGTTCGGAGCAGGGTGCCTCCCGGAGCAGAGCGGGGTGTTTGGAGAAGGATGCGACGGGTGCTAGGAGGCGACGCTGGGAGAGGGTGGGGGAAGGCGGGTGCGGGCACCATCCGTACATGTCAGCTGCAGCCGCCTCATTTTGCAGCTCATTAAACCCAATATTCCTGACGGCGTCAGCGTGGGGCTCCTGGGAGCCGGGCCCCTCCCCCGCTACCCTGGCAGAGAGAGGCAGGAAGGACAAGTGGATGGGGAGAGGAGGCGAGGTTGTCCCCACAAACTGGGATGTGTGAGCGGAAAGGGACCTGAGGACAGACAGCTGTGGTGCCCCGCGCTGTAGGCCGGACCGCGACCCCAAGCGACGTGGTGAAGCTGTTCCAAGCTCTGCTCCTCTCGGCCAGCAGAAGACAGCGACACAAATCTCATTCCCAGCGGTCACCACCCTACGGGTGAACGATTCCTAACAAGCGCCGAGACTGAATGTGTCCTGGGGGCTGGAGAGACAACTCAGATACCTGTGGGGAGGCCCAAGGCTGGAGTTCAGGTTCTGCCCCGGGGCAGCCTCTCGCCTCAGTGACACACAGTCCCTGGACGTCTTCCTGCTGGGCTCCTGCTCTAAGGGCACCTCTAACAGAAACTGCCTCCTAGAAAAAGAACGCTGGTACCCTTCCTTCCCCAGGCTCCACCATTCCACCTCACCTTGCTCTCAGTACAGCCTCTGAACTGCACAAACTCGGCCCTTTGTGGGGCTCAGTTCCCGGGTACCTGGGTCCCCTGCCACGCGTGCTAAGCGTCACTACACCACGGTAGGCTGGGAAGGGCGGCTCTTTCCCCTAGAGGTGGTCTCCACCCACACCCCTATCCCTGACAGTCGGAGCGGAAATGAGCCACTACGCATCGAGAAGTTCAACTTCTCTGGGAGCAAAGAGACTTCAACCACTGAGAGAGGAACACTTTGAAGATACTTTGGGAGAAAATCAGAGGAGTGCCATGATCAACGCCAAATTATGAGAAAGGCCCCGTGGAAAACACTCGAGGAGCTGCAGTTCCTTAGCTTAAAGACGACTAAGGAGAGACCTCGCCAGCTAAGACACACGTATCCAGCACCAGTCATGTGCCCAGCACTCAGGAAACTCAACGGGTGATACAAGAGACACAGAAAGCATAGGCCCTGCCCACGAGTCTTGGAAGGGCTATTGGAGTAGCCGCCTGCTGTCTTTTACCTTCTACAGGGAATAAAAGAGAAGCTCACGTTTTAGTAGAAAGGGTTTAAATTAGGCAGAAGAAAGCGCTTTTCTAAGATTCTGGGTCTAGATTACCAAAAGAAGTTGTGGAACTATGGTTATTGCTAATTGTTATTACAAAATGCTTACTCTAAAAATGTTAAGAATGGTGTTGCTTTTAGGGTACTATCCCCAAATCCCACAGCCCACCTCCTGTGCCCCAGTTTCCCTCTAGGTCCCCCTAACCTTCAGCAGCACCGCTGGGGCCGTCTGGTCGGGGGGTCCCGGTGCTCTTTTTCCGCCGGTGCTTCTTCCGGTTGGAGTGGGGAGATGGGGGAGGCTCCAGCTTGGGGCTGGAACTGAGCACCTCAGCCGGGCCACTGGCTGGTGAGGGGAGAGTTGGAGAAGTGTGGGAAGAGGGAGGGAGGGGGGTGCGCAGAGCGCGAGACCTGCCTCGTGCCACTGGGAGCTCCACCCTGAACTGCGGCCGGCCGGACCACCCTGGGAGAGCCCCGGGAGGGGTCTGCCGGCCGGTCCCAATCCCAGAGCTTCCCCAGCCTTGAAGGAGGAGAGGGTGAAAGGAGAAGAGTGTGGGGAACTCGGATTAAAGGCAAGGAGGCATCGCCGGCTAGGGCGGCTAGGGCTTTGGCAGCCCGGAGGGGTGGAAGGCGGCCCAGGGAACTCACAGGGAGCTGAAGCCCCAGCAGCTCCGCACCAAATTTATCCTCAATCACACTCCCCGCTCCTCACAATTAATAGCAGAATTAGAAACAATCAGGGAGCTGCCTAATTACTGTCAATTAGAGCGCGCTAATCAAGCTCCCGTCTCCCACACCCCGCCCGGCGCTCACCACTAAATGTCAAACTTCATTAGAGGCAGACACGCTCCCTCCCTCCCTGCCTTCCTCCTTCCAGACTCAACAGAGGGGCCCCAGGCCGTCAGGACAGTGACTCTGGGAAGCGCCCTCAGCTCCCCTTCTCCAACCCTCCGTGGTCACTGCCCCCAGGGGCGCTTGCACTTGGAGTAGGAGGGGGGGGGGAGATCCCCTGTGCTGTGAGCGCCCAGTTCTTTCCTGCCGTCAGAGCTCAGAGCTCAGACGGGGGTTCGGGGTTCGTGCTTCGAGGGGGATGGGAGCCTGTGAGGGGCTCCTGGGAGGCACGTGGGGAAAAGAGTTGATGGGCCTTGGGCCAGCCAGGCACTGCTGCCCCGCCTGAGGCAAAGTGGGAGGAACAGCTTTGCCTGGGCTTCTGCGGGGACAGGGAACACCCTGGACTGTCCTGCTTCCCTCACACCCTTACCTGGGAAAGGAGGGCAGCCCTGTGCCCATTTCCCTTTCAATCTGCAGAACTGCTGAGCTGTGACCGAAGGGTTAGGATACGGGTGAGAGAAATTGGGGGAGGAAAGGAGGGAAGGGCAGAGTGTGTGTGTGTGTGTGTGTGTGTGGTGGTGGTGCTCACTGAAGAGGCAGGGAGAAGAAATAAGGGGAAGGGAGAGTCGGGATGTGAGCAAGGCACAAAAAATGGACAAAAGGGGAAGAAAAGGAAGGAAAGTTAGAAGGCGGGTGGGATGGCAGAGACAAGGCCGAATTTCTGACCAGCTACACAGGATGGGGCCTCAGCCTATCCAGCAGCAGGCCTGGGAAAACTGTCCGGATCCTGGATCCTACCTCTAGGAACCCCCTTCTCCGTGGTAGGAGAGTTGCCGCCTTCCAATCGCGTTCAAAGCCCCCAGCCTCCGACCTCCCTACTCCGCCGCCGCTTCCCTGTCCCCCCCACGGTGAGGCTGATGAGCTGGCTGCGCAGGGGGCTGATGGGGATGCGGGAGGCGCCACCGGCGCTGCCTGGGGACAGCGGTGGGTGGGCAGACAAGCTGCAGAGGGAAGGTCTCGGGCACCAGCCAGCCACAGGCAGGGCCCGGGGGCAGCAAAGGGGTAAACGGGCACGAAGTGGCCTTCGGTTGCTGGAGAAGGGAAGGGCTACAGCGTGTCTCAGACCACCCAGCGCTGGCCCCGCAGCGCTCTGCTGGGCCCCTCCCCTTGGCCTGGGCACCATCCCAACACAGCCTCCCAGGCTGCAGACGCTGCCTGGCTGCCCTCCTCTGTGTCGCCGAACAGGGTCCTGCGTACCTGGGGGCAGGGCATCACTCCACTGGTCGGCGCTGGAAACGGAGCAGGAGCGCTGGTGCAGCCCCTCAGGGCGAGGGCCAGCCCAGGCCGGGCTGCTGGCCGGGTAGGGGGCACCTGGGGGTGGTGGGGGGGAAGGGTCAGACTGGGAAGGGAGGCTGGGGAAGGGGCACACAGACTTTCCTGAAAGTAGGGCTCAGGGCAGAACTTGCGAAATTCTAGCAGAATGTTGACCGAAAATGAGGGCTTTGCCAGGTACCGGGCCAGGCGTGTTGGAGACCCAGAGGCCTCACCCGGGCCCTCCACAGCTCGGGAGGCAGCTGGTCCCACGTTTCACACCCCTCTCCATGAAGAGCACGTCCGCCCCTGCCCGCTTCCTGTAGCCGGAAGAGCGGGGCACGGGGTACCCACACCCCCATGACCACGGTGCTCCTCGCCTGGCCACCATCCCCGGCCCCCTTCCCCTCCTGACCGGGCCCCTGCACCCTGCATTCTAGTCCACACATGCCATTTGCTTTGCCTCAGCTTTGGTGCCATTCCGGCGAGAAATAAGTGTATCAAATTCAAGTAATTATGTCTAATTAGTATTAGTAATTATCCTGTTGGGCTGGAGAAAATTAATCTTTCGTTTCCCATCAGGGAGGAATGGCAGAGCCAAGGGGAACCAAAGGCTCAGGAGTCCAAGGCCAGGGCAGCAGGGCCTCCCATGCCCTCACAACTCCCGCCGGACTCCCTCGGCGCGGAGTCCCTCAAAGGGTTAGCGGGGACGGCCACGGGGCCTCCGCTGCCCTGTCACCTCAGGCCACCTAAGCATGGGGACTAAGGCCAGAGGGCAATGGCGACGGGAAGTCTGAGGACAGGTGGACCACGCCCGAGGTGCCGGAAAAGCAGAGGCGGCCGAGCGCTGGAGGTTAGTAAGGAGGCAGAGACAGGGCCCGGGCCGGACACGGTGGGAGAGCAAGCGTCAAAGTCAAGGCTTCCACCAGTCCCGGGAACACACGGGCGGAGTTTCTGGAAGCCGAGGGATGGGAAGCTCTGAGCTGAAGCCACTAGAAGGTAAAGAAACAGGCCAGACACCCCTCGTGCTCTGGGGACGGTGCGATGCCGCAAGGTGGAAGGCAAGTTTTGTGTTTCTCTTGTATTTGTCGTGAGGCAGGACCAGACGCTCAGTAAGTGCCTATTAATATACGTGTGGTGCCAACACTGCCTGCCGGTCTGCCCCACTCCCCGTCCCCTCGAGGCAACATGCCGGTACTTTCTCTTCACAATCCTGCCCCCCTGCCACTCTGGGCTGACAGCTCCCTGCAAACGGCCCTTCCCGGGGCACCCTCGCTCCCTGGCAGGAGACCCTCCAGGGCGGCATAGGCAGTTCCTAAATTCTCAGAGACCTCGCTTCCCCCTACCGCTCTCCTGCTCCCGTCCCCTCCTGGCTTCCAAATCTTACCCCTGCCTCGTCCCCAGCCCCACCCAAAGACATCACAGGCTCAACTTCCTCCCTGAGCCCCCCAACTCAAAACCCCCGAGGGAGGGAAAGTGCTTTCCCTTTTCTTTGTTAATTCTCCCCTCATTACGCCTGCAATCCCACAATCAGTGTGCACTGTAATTGTCGAATTTGATGCTAATGATTAATGAATTAAACATGGAGCCATCAATTAGTCCTCGGAGGATAATTCTGCATAAAGCAGCGGATAATGTAATTACAGTAACAAAGATAATGAGATGTTAACATCGCCCGGTGAGCGCGAGACATGTGTGAGTGTGCACGAGGTCGGTGTCGGCGTGCAGTGGAGGGGACGCAGGCTCGGGGAAATGCCCCGTCTGTGTGTTCTGGGGACGCCGGTGCTCGTGGGTGCCGGGGAATCGTGCAGGTGAGCGTGCGTGTCTCTCTCGTCCAGGCGCACCCCTCCCCAGGGGAAGGCTATCAGGGCCCAGAAATGTGACAGGACAGGGGGTCCCACTGTTTCCCTTTGAGGAAGCCGCCCAGCTTTCCCCTGGCCACCTGACTTCAAGGAAAGGCTCCCCACCTAGAGTCCTGACACTTCCTCATCCTCTGGTATGACAGGAGAACACCCCCCCCAAGCCCGATGAGAGGCTGCCCCACATGGCCTCCGTGCAGCCCCGGAGCGCTTAGGGCCCTGGCTGATCCCCAGCCCTCCTTGCCCCTGCAGGCCAGCGATTTCCCAGCAGCCCTCACTTGGCTCTCCGGGCAGAGCACGTGGCCCGCCATTTCTGCCATTCAACCCTTCCCCTAGTGCACCCCTCCAGGGGGCTCTCGGCACCCCACTGTGATGGGCGGGTGCCGTTCTCACCCTTCCTTCCTTTCCTTCCTTTCCTTCCTTCCTTCCCTCCCTCTCTCCTTCCTTCCTTCCTTCCCTCCCTCCTTCCTTCCTTCCCTCCCTCCTTCCCTCCTTCCTTCCTTCCTTCCCTCCTTCCTTCCTTCCCTCCCTCCCTTCCTTCCTTCCTTCCCTTAGTCTACTAGAGCTCCCCCTCTGCACGGTCAAGGGCTTCCATCCGAGCTCGGGGTGGCTTGGGGAAGCGTGGCTTTTCGAGTCAGGCACGGTTAGGTTCAAACCCCAGCTCTACCACTTACTGTGGGATTTTACAGGCAAGTTTTTTTAAGCTCGCCGAGCCTTCTGTTTCCTCATCCGCAAAGCGGGGAGGATGACCTCCACTTCCCAGGGCTGCGAAACCGCGGCCCGACAGGGTAGAGCTGCCGCGCTCGGCACCTGTCGATCGGCAGGTGGCAGTCCCTCCAGCCTGGTCAGCGGGGACTGAACAAATGCCACGGGGTGGGGGTGCCACGTGCCCACTTGCCCCAAACAAGGAGGACACGCAGGAGGCCACGGTCTGACCTCTGAACCCGGAGTCGCTCCTGCGGGCCTATCGGCATCCCGAGGGGGGCGGTTCTACGGGGTCTGTTTCGTCCGACTCCAGGGACTTAGTACCCACCCCTCCGTCCACTGAATGCCCGCAGCGGCCTAGTGCTGTGATACAGAAGCACCCCCTGGTCTCCCTGCCCTCTGGGGAACAGCACACCTGTGCCACTAAGAGCCACCCCCGGGACAGGGGCACCTCGCAGCAACTGGGAGGGCGGGAGAGTGTCGTGAGCAGCTGTTTCTGGGTCCAAGGACAAGGAGAGCCAATCATCTAGGACAACAGCAAGGCCCAGAGGCCAAGGTAGATCTGGGGCAAGGGGACTCGGTGCGGGCGGGACAGCAGTGTGGCTTAGGAGCCACAGAGGCCTCGGGAGGCACAAAGAGCCGGAGACAGAAAGGAACGTAAGCATCCTCCACCTGAACTCAGGGTACCATCTGGAAAGGTAAGAACCGGTCAAGGAAAAGCCGCCACGCCCCAAGTCCACACTCTCAGGCTCTAGTCCTTCTTCCCGCACCGCCAGACACACGGCAGAGTCGGCACGGCTTTCAGCTTCCCTCTAAACTCCGTCCTCTCTGAGCAAAGACCCTACCTCTCCCTGCAGCCCCACGGACGTTTGCCCGGGGCACCCCAGGGAGCTCTGCCCCCGTCCACCTCCCTCCCCACCCACACGACACGCATGCCGGAGGTCCCACCGTCGCCAGCCTTGGCTCCAGACGAGGCCACGTGGTCCCAGGACCCCTGACGGCACCTGTCGGCAGGAGGCTGTCGGGCCCTATGCTCCATCTGCAAACCACCCGCCGGGCTGTACGCCGGCTGCTACCCCTGCCACCTCCGTGAGGGCAGCGTTTTGGCAAATGCACTTGGCCGAGCCGATCCTGAAGCATAACCCTGGGTGGCAGGCATGTCTGGGGCCCTGAGGACCCAGGCTGCGAAACAGGCCCCACAGCCGCCTACCTTTTTAGGCCTCCGTCGCCACACTCTCCACTCTTCTAGAGAAAGGAAGCAATGCTCTCCGTGTGCCCGCCAACCCCCCTCACCTTAGCAGCCACCTCACCTGTGCCCCCGCCCAGCTGCGTGTTACTCCGCTCCAAGGCCAGCCCGTTGGCCCGGGGGCTGGTGCCTGGGGCTGTGGCAGGCGTGGCTCGGGGCAGGCGCTTCCCTGGCACTTTCACTGTCGTCCGCAGCAGGTCGATCTCCTTGCCGTGGATGTTCTGCATGTAATCCTAAGGGCCATGTGGACAAAACAGACAAAGATTCATTAGGACGGGGCACTCCTCGGCAGCACTCGGTCTCTGACGCTGACCCGCCAACTCACAGGTCTTGCCCGCGCCGGAGGACACAGAAAGAGAGAGGAGAAAGCCCAAGTTCTAGAAAGCAGGACCGGGAAGCCCACCGATCTCCACCTCTGGACGACCCCCGAGCGCAGCTCTGGGGGGACTCAGCCAGGAGCGGGGCAGCGTCCAGGGGGAAAGGAGGGCGTGGAGCAAGAGCTGAGGCGCGGGGCTCCTCGAGGAAAGACAGACAGCTCAGGAGGCAACGCAAATAAGGCCAACACCGGACCAAGGCGGAATTTAGGAAGAGAAGGCCCACTGGCCAGGAGAGGAACTGACAAACTCCCCAGGACACAGACGACTGGGTTGCTCCAGGCTCTGGGTGGCCAGCCACCGAGTACTTGGGCCCTGTTTCCAGAAGCTTCCGCCACCACCGGGGCCCAGGGAACTTTCAAAGCCTCGAACAGTCCCTCACTCCTTACAACAGTGCCTGACAATAAATATTTGTGAGCAGTCGAAAAGAAGCCTTTGATTCTTTTTGCCATTCTTAGGAATACAGAGACAGGTCCACGGTTTCACGGGTACCAGCGAAATAACAGTAACTGTGGTCATCACCACCTCACCTGCCCACTCCTACACCCCGCTATTCCCTGCACTCTGGCCACAGCTTATATTTCCTGTATTTTCACAATGACATAGGAAGGGTGTTACCAGGGCCACTTTACAGTTGAAGAAACGGCTCACGAAGGTTAATCTGCCCAAGGTCACATGATCAGAAGGCGGCAGAACCAGACTCGGGCCCCGCCTTTGCAGATTCCCAAGGCAGTGCGCTGAAGGCAGACTTCCGCGGCCCAGGAACTCCCCCCGACTTCAAGTCAGCACCCAAGGGGCCCCAGAAGGGGAGGAGTGGGGAGCAACCAGACAGTGAGAGCCGCTCCTTGCCCCCACCCATTCCCACCGTATGGCCACTGGCCTAAGAGTCCCGCGGTGGAGCCGCAACCTGGGGGCCACAGGGCAGAGCCCGGCCCCTGGCCTCTAGCTTCCTGCTTTAGACCCGAGCCTGGCCGGACCCGAGCTCTGCCCACTGCTTCTGGTCTCTCCTTCCAGACGGCCGACTCCCACTTCCTCGCTGCCGTCACCGGCAAGGCAAGGTCTGCAGCAGGTCCCAGCCTCACGTCCCCGGTGAAATGTGGCCAAAAAAACTCCTTCCAGGGAACAGGATCAGGCCGGTGGTGCCAGCTGGAGCTTTGATGGAATCCCACCGATCAGACTCCAACCTGCTCTTCTCCCCTCAGGAGCACCCTGGGGGGGCTTGGTACACAGAGTTTCCCTGAGACACGGTCTCCCTGTGGTTACAGCCCCCAGCCCCTCGTACCTTCACCCACTCTGGGACTTCAGACTTTCTGTCACCTGGCGGCTCCCCTGCCTTCTCACCCGTTAGCTTCAGGGAAAAGGGACCGTGTCCTCAGTTTTACTTTTTTTTTTTTTTTTTAATGTTTCTTTATTTTTTGAGAGACAGAGACAGCATGAGCTGGGGAGGGGACAGAGAGAGGGGGGGAGCCACAGATTCCGAAGCAGGCTCCGAGCTGTCAGCGCAGAGCCCGACACGGGGCTCGAACTCATGAACCACGAGATCGTGACCTGAGCTGAAGTCGGAGGCTCAAGCGACTGAGCCCCCCCAGGTGCCCCCGGTGTCCTCTGTTTTAAAGCGCAGGAGGGGAATGCTACCTTTTGGGAGACAAGGAAAAGGCAGGGGCTGACCAGGGGCTCGCAGCAGCCCCTGCTCTGGGAACGACCAAGACGTCGAGCGGCAGTCACGTGGCCCCAAGGAACCAAGAGAACATGCGAGTTTCCAGTTAGGAGGAGGGGCAAGAGAAAGGAAAGGGTGCCCGATACCAGGCTCCCGCCTCAGGCTGCTCCTTACTTCCGAGGTGGGTCATCGGGACAGGGGACCCCTGAGGGCCGTGGGAAGGAGGGGCGCCGCTGAGGCGAGCACCGTGGCCTCACCAGCGGCGGTGAGGCCCGGCCGGGCCTGTAGATGTCTTCTGTTCTCCATGAGGCTCGGACACCTTCACAGGCACACGGCCCTTCAGAAGGACAGAGGGGCCTCGTCAGGCACAGAAAAAGAGCGCCCCCCTGCCCCCCGCCGTGTGACCAGGGAGGAGCTCGCTTCCACGCAGCTCTGGGCTGCGTGCACCCCCTCCGGCCACCACCTGGTCCCCCATTAGGGACAGAGCCCGGTGCCCAGCACCCCCTGCTCCCAGGGGGTCGGCTTCAGGTCTCAGAACCACAGGACACTAGAGAAGTCAGGAGGAGCAGTCTTCACTCACGGGGGGACCCCTGTGACAACCTCTCACCCCCAGGGTTCTCTGTCACCAGCGCTGAGCCACGCCACGGTGGCTAGGAGAGACAAACCCAGGAGCCCCCTTCCTGTCCCCCGCCCCGTGTCCCTTCTATGCTTCCACTTTTCAGCGAACGCAGCACGCCCATCTGGCCACGGCTGGCCCTCGGCTCTTGCTTTCAGCCCAGAGCCCAGCACCGGCCCGTCTCGAGCCCTCCTTGGTGGGAGCCCAGCGTCCACTCGGCTTCTGCACGCACCCGTCGCGGGTCCCCGCACAGAGTCTCACACCTCGGATTGGCTGCTCCAGACAACTGGCAACAGCTGGCTGGGCCGAAGACGCAGCTGCGGTCCCCCTCTTGGGGGAGGGGCTCGGGCTGCTCTAGTTCACAAGGAGGTCACAGCAGCTGCAACAGTTTTCAGGCCCCACGACGGCCCTGGGACGCCCAGGCTGGGACGTGGGACAATCGGACCCCATGCCGAGGACAGAAGCTGCGCGGAGGGACTCTGTTCTGGGCCCAGGGGTCAGAGACCAACCTGAGGGGCCCGGCCCCCCGCGGGCTCCCTGGCCACACCAGGGGGCGTGGCTAGTGGCGGGGCAGGCCTGCAGCCTCGCGCTAGGAGGCTAGGAGACGGGGCCCAGCCCAAGGACAGTGTGGTAAGGAGCGCAAGAAGCAGCAGCAGGGACAGGGACACGAGGGGCAGAGCAACAGCGTTTCCCTCCGTCAGCAGAACGGGGAGCTCGGCGGTGGCGGTGGCAGCGGCTGCTCAGGAGAGCGGTCACCACGGCTGCCTTTATTACCCACCATCAAACAGCAATTTCTTCCCCAGCCTCCTCGCTAATTACCCAGCCAGCGTTCTCATCTCGTTTTATTACTGGAATTAACAACGAGTTCAGAGCGTGGAAAGCTATTAAGATGTGTGATTAAGCCACATTCAATTAGTTTCTACAAACAATTTAATTGATGTTGCAGATAGAATTAACAGAAGGTGATTGTGTGAATGGCTCCGCTGGCTGCAAAATGGGGGAGGCTGTGGCGGGCTCTCTTGGGCCAGGCAAGGATCGGGCGTAAGGCTTGAGGCCTGCCCACCAGCCCTTCCTCTGTACGCCCTTCCAGTCCCTCCAGCCCCACTGGCCTCCGTCGGCAGGTGAGTCACCGGTACGGCCGCCCTCTGGCCCCTGAGACGGCAGCACCCTAGGCCCAGAGTAGTGCGCGTCCCTCTGGGGTTACCGGAAGGCCCCTCGGCCGCACGGCGCCCGAACAGGAGGGAACCTCCCGGGAGACAGGCCACCCTCGGCACGGGGATGGTGTCTGCTTCTGCGGTCAACTAAGACGCTTGCTCAGTTTGGGAAACACGGCAAAGGGGAGACGGAGGCAGGTAAGCCAGAAACACTTGAGAGCTGCAACCGAGGAAGGAAAGCAAGAAGCGAGGGGGGCGGACGGAGCGGGCGGCCTTAGCTAGGAGGAGACGCAAACCCCGGTCAGGCGGCGGCACGTGACGACCCCTGATTTGGCCTTCACTCCGGCTTCCGTTTTGAAACCCGATTCGTGTCTGCTGAGTGAGAAAAGCAGCGCCCACAGGGCAGGGATGCTGCCATCTGCACAGCCCAGTCCCCCCCGGATGCTGGCGTGGGAGGAAGACATAGGTTTTGATCCCAGTGTCAATGGATGAAGAGCGGACACAGAGCCTGTGCTCTCAGAGGAGCCTTTCGCTCAACCTCTCCACGAGGTCCCGTGGCCCAGAGAACAAGAGGCCAGCAGGGCCGCCTGCCTCTTAGACTCACCTTGCAGGAAAGCAAGGAAAGGGCTGGAAGCCCCTGCCACCCAGATCCCGTCCCAGGCCCCCGAACACACCAAGGAGCACAGAGCTCAACAGGCGAGGCGCTGGAAGGGACTCGGAGAAGCTCAGGCACCCATCCTGGCCCAGGCAGGCCCATGGGTTCCCTCCACCCTTCCTGACAACAGTCTAGGCAACACTTGCCCGGATGTTAACTCTCCGGGAACTTTCTCAGCCAGCCCCGAAGAGAGTTGCTCTTGGCACATGCAGAAAATTCCGGGTGATGCTCCGAGTCAAAGTCATGGGTCCAAGTATTAGCTCAGCCAGCGGCTGGGGGACCGATGATGATCCAGCCGGCCCCGCCAAGCTTCTGCTCTCTAATTGGTTGAGTGTAAAACCAGAGTTCTCGCGAGCCTTTACCTTCCCTTCCTAAACCCAAACCAAACACAGCACCCCACACATTCCTTTGTGTCCCGGGACCCCTCTATGGTCCCCCTCCCCCTTTCCGGGCTTCCTCCATTATCTGAGACAGGGGGACAGGCTAAGGGGACAGACACAGCTAGGGCAGCACAAAGCAGAAACAACAGGTAAGGGTGCACAGAGGGGAACGCTAAGGCCACCCCCACACGGAGCGAGGAGGGGTGTAGGGGGGACTAGGACGCTGCGGAGAGGCTAGTTCCCAGCTCCACTGGCAAGACGCCGCCTGAGGAGAGCGACTCCATCTTGCCTGGGGGCCGGGAGGACGGGGTGAAAATACAAGCAGCTGGGAGTTAGGAGGAGCTAGGCTGGCCTAGGATTGGGCCTGGCTGGGAAACGCCGCAGCTCTGCTGTCTCTGTGCTACAGAGCCCTGTACCTGCAGGAGGCCCCGTGACTTTCTAGGACACCTATGTCGCGCTGCCTCGCACGGGCTCAGCGTCAGGACCGGGTCTGCGTACAAGGCAAGGCAGCCGCTGGAGTAGGGGAGGGGATGGGGCTGAGGGGCCTCTACCAAGTCCCCAAGGCCACCTGGTGTGGCCCGTCCTCACCCCCCCAGTCTCCTGAGGCCGGCTCCCACCCTGTGGAGGATGAGACGCTAGGAGGGAACGCTAAGTAGCGGCGTCCCCCGAGTTAAGGGGAACAGTTAGTGCCCGAGGAATCGGGTACGGAGAAACCCAGGAGGGCGAGGCCGGGCTCCGGCCTGATGGGAAGCAGACCGCCCGCCCGCTCTTCCCGAGCCAGGCCTTCGTGCGTTTTCGTGCCTGGGCGGTGCCCTCGGGACCGGGTTACGGCCAGAACCGTGCATCCCCGGCGCCTCTTGGGTCGGGCCTCCCCGACACCTTGTGCAGATTCAGAGGCAGCCAAGGGACCCTCGGAGGCAGGCCCTGGGCTCCTGGGCCGGGGGTGGGGCCGGCCCGCGTGCTGTGCTTGAGGGGGTTCACGGGAGAACTCATTAGCCCCACAGTGGGGCGGTGACAGAGATGGATTCTGGTGACAGCTGTGTGCTGGAGCCACGCGGTGAGGGGAGGCGGGAGGCGGGAAGGGTGGGAGAGCTGCCACGGGGGCCACTCTACAGTCACCGCACCCCCCCCCCCCCCCCCGGGGCCCCGGCCCCCCCCCCCCCCAGACCCCTCCACCCGCCATCATCGCCACCCCCACGCTCCCTTTCCTCGAGAGGACGCGTGCCAGTCTCCGCAGGCCCGGCTCAACTGCCCCCCGGCTCTCCATCACCCCAGGCCCGGGAACCCAGGGACTCCCCTGCTCGCGTGGCTCCCCAAGAGACAACTGGGCGGTGACACCGGCATCCCCAGCTTGAGCAATTCCAGGTAAGTGGGGCCCAATCCCGCTCTCTCCACAAGCGGGGGCCAGGACGTGGGGCCCGACCGCACACAGCAGCCTCGCCTAGAGGCAGCCACCCCGGGGGTGAGTCTCCTCCCAAGGGCGCAGCCACAACTCAGACCTTAGAATGAAGGGCTCGGTCCCGGCCTCGGTCGCACAGGCAGTGTGGTTCCCAAGCCACCAAAGTGAGGCTCTTTCCGAAGGGCAGGTGCCTTTGAACCCACTGAGGCCTGCTTCCCTTCACTCGTGGAGTGAGCGCCCCCCTCCAGTCGGGTCACTCTTCCTCGGGTCCCCAACCCCTCCCCCAGACTCACGTGCAGACTGGGGTGGTAGGTGAGCAGTCCGTTGTCACAGAGCGTCACATACTTCTTCTTCCACTCCTTGTTCAGGGACTTGCCACTCCGTTTCAGCAGGATGCCCTGAGGACAGAGGCGGGATCAGAGACAGGTGCCAGCCCTGCACATCGGGGGACCCGGAGAAGGTCACGGGGGCACTAGGGAACACCGTCCTCCGTCGCCCGTCCTCCTGGGCCACTGTGCTCCTCTGAGCAGAGAGGCTGTAAAGGACCAGAGCCGACCTGGGGGAAGCCAGTTAGACGGGCCCTTCCACGGAACTCGGGCTTCCCTGACGGTTCACCAGCAAGCAGCCTGGGGGCCGCCCCCCTCCCCGGAGTCGTGGGGCCGCGTCAGCAGCAGGAGGCAGGGTTTCAGGTGGCCTCCTGGCAGTGACGCTCCTGCCGGTGTGTCTCCAGGGGTGGGTGAATAGGGCAGAAATCCCCTAACCGCCCCCAGAATGTTCCAGACTCCCCAAGGCGCAGCCCCGGCCACAGAGCTCAGCAACCAAATTTCCCCCGCAAGCCTGTCCGTGTGTTTTGTTCACTGACACACCCTCAGCACCGTGACAGTGCTTGGGACACGGCAGACACTCGGCGAACGTCCGGTGGGTGGGTTGAGAGAAGCCAGCCGAGACCGTGGCCGCCAGAGATGCTGAAAGGGGAGGACGCCTGCAGAGAACTCCAAGAACGGCCCCCACCTTCCTCTAAGGACAACCCCTGAAGAGGCCCTCACCCGCCTCTGGCTCTCTCCTCGACACGACAGTCATCACAGGAGAATGAATGGCTGAGGAGAGGAGCGGGGGTCAGGGGAAGGACAGTACCACCAACAGGTCCCGGTGGCAGGTTCTGAGGACCAGCATCAACCGAGGGCAGGAGGGCCGACAAGAGGCAGCGCCGCCTGGAGATTCCCAGACAAAACTCCAAGGGGACAGCCACCAGGAGGGGGCTCAAGCGGGGAGTCAGGATCAGCAGCGGCCTAGGAGAGCAGGGGAAGCACCCGGAGCCCAACCGCAGTGGGCACCAGAGAGGAGGAGCTCAAAGATGTGGCCCTGATCACAAGGCCTTCTCCCTTAGGAATGGAGGGCCCTGCTCTCAGACAAGCAGGAGAATCGGGATTAAGAGATTCGAGTGTGGGGGCGCCTGGGGGCTCAGTCGGTTAAGCGTCCAACTTTGGCTCAGGTCATGATCTCACGGTTCGTGGGTTCGAGCCCCACGTCGGGCTCTGTGCTGACAGCACAAAGCCTGCCTGGCATATTCTCTCTCTCTGCTCCTCCCCTGCTTGCACGTGCTCTCTCATAATAAACATTAAAAAAAAAAAGAGAGAGAGAGAGAGAGAGATTCAAGTATGAGGAAATAGTATCACCTATGGTTCTGGGGCCCAAAGGTGGAGGTTAACCCCAATTCTCTCACACCTCCTCTCTAAGCTCTTCCGGAGAGCAGGCTCAGTCCTAAAGGGAGGAGGTTAGCCAACAGGCGATTGGAATTTCCTGCCCGATCTACCTCCTCGCGAGGGACCAAGATGGGGCTGAGAAAGTCTCCCGCCTTTCAATACATCCCCACTAGCACTCCTTCCTTTCTCTCTTTCTTCCCGCCGCCCCCAAAAGGCAGATGCCGTTGCAGGGAGATTCAGTTGAGCGTCCGGGGCCATCTGAGGACACGCTCTACCACCCGGTCCCCCTCAGCACGACACCCTATCCTCACATGGAGCATCTGAAGACGAGTGGTATTAATGGGACCTTCACTGGAGTGGGTGGCTGGAACATTCCGGAAGGCAGTCAGGCCCCTGCCCAGGGGTCCGTGAAGGAGCCTCAGTGACCTGCTTCTGGGCGTGGCACCCACCCCTCACAGCCAGGAACAAGGCAATGGTGAGCTGCTCCCCGTCCCCGGGCTGTGGACGACACCCACGAGAACCAACAGCCAGACTCTGGACAAGGCAGCCCCCAGTCTCACCCGGTGCCCTCAGGAAGCGCTGGGGGGACGGCAGCTCCCCTGCCCCTCCTCTCTCCTTCTTCCACACCTCCTCAGCCTCCGGTGGGAGAGTCCACGCCAGCCTCTGTTCTCAAATCCTCCCAGGCCCCGCCCTGGCCTCCCTCGCCTGACCCTTCCTCTCCATCATGGCCGAGCCCTTCCCTCCTGGGCCCAGTCCCAGCTCCGGGTCAGGTCGAGGGAAAGGGAAGCCAGACTCCGCTCCCCCTTCTGCCGCCAGCTAGCCCCTAACATCAAACAAGTGACCGCCTGAGCCTCAGTTTCCACAGACAGATAGGGAGAGAGACTCACGTATGGAGGTTTCCTCCCTCTTCCCAGCACGGAATCAGGACTCAGGATGCCAAGGAGGGAGGCCCTTTTCTACCCAGAACTCTCTCCCCTCCTTCACCTGGGCCTCGGTCCGGGAGGAGCCACGGACCAGCGCTAATGAGCTCAGTGAGCTCACCGGCAGGGGTGTGGGAGGAGAGCCCAGCTTGATGGAGAAAAGCCGGCCAGGGCCTCAACCTGCCACCCACTCGCGCCTCCAGCCCGCCTCTCACCTGCCAGCCTGGCCCAGACGCAGAGCAGGCGGCAAAGGCTGGGCTAGCCGCACAGTGGATAGGCCTGCCTACCCGGCGCCTCCTTCCCTCTCGAGTCCTGCCTTCCGAGGAGGGAGACGAGCTACAGGGGTTCCTGCTCCCCTCCCTGGCCGGCCCGGCTGCGCACGGCGGAGCAGGAAGCAATCTGGGGCGGAATGGGAGCGGCGCAGAGGCGCCAGCCCCAGAGGACCCGTTCCGCCGCCGCCTCCCTCCCAGCTCCGCCAGCCGGCTTAATTGCGGAGTCCGGATTGATTGGGAATGCAAATGGCAACTGAAATGCAATCTCCACTCCCAGCAGGAGTGGGGGGGCGGGGAGAGGGAAGGAGTGGAATGGGGAGGAAGGGACCCGAGGGTGGGGAAGGGGCCAGAGCGGCCCGGGCGGGCAGCTGGAGGTTGGGGGAAGTCGCCGCCAGGATGAGCCCCTGGGGCTGGGAAACTAGAGCAGGGAGCCCCCCCCACCAACCCCAGCGCAGGCACACCCTAACCGCCCCGAGACATCCCGCCACGAATCAGCGCTCAGGTTCCTTCCTGCAGGGCGTCCCTGAGGCTTAGTGGCCTGTATCGGCCAAGTGGCCTAGTCGACCCCTTAGGCTGGCCAGGGGCTGGGCCCGAACCCCGGGTGCAAGTTCACAGGGCCTCACCCTTACCCCTCAGTTCTCCCCTCCCCTCTCTGTGGGGGATTCAGGGAACAGATACCTTGGCCCGTACCCCAAACAAGATGGTACCCCAAACAGGATGCAGGCATTTGAGACCACGTTTATCTCAGAGCAAAGGCCCTGGAGAAAAGTGTTCTCTTGTATTTATTCAACGTTTGTGTGCGCGAATACACCCTCTCAGAATGCACCCGCCCCCAAAGCAGACAGTGACGGGCGTCCGTGAGACGCATCCATGGTGCCTGGCTCGCGCCCCCCCCCCCCCAGGAGGCGGTCGGTCTGCAGAGTCCCAGAGACACGGGATCACATCACCAACAGGTTTGTGGGGTCCGATTCTGCACCCAGACACACACACAGAGACACGTCTCTCTCAGCCACTCCACGTGGCCTCTCCGGAGGTGGCCCCACTAGACTGGTCTCTGCCAGGCCTCAGTGTGACGCTATTTCAGGGGAGGGCAGAGGCATTACGTGACGGGTAGTTCCCTGCCTTCTGGGACCCTGACGCTTCCAGGGGTCTCCATTCTAAATAACCTTCACTGTGGGGTCGGAATCTCACTCTCACATAGGAATTCTGGTCAGACTGCCCACGGGCCCCAGCAGGCCCAGCCTGGAGGACTAACCCGACCCCAGGGCCCGGGCCTGGCCAAGCTCTGGTGGTCTGGCCACACCAGTCTCCTCTGTGGTCAACACCTGACAGACAACGTGGCCCCCGTAGACACGGCGCATCTCACCACCAGCTCCCAAGATCCGCGCCGGGCCCAGCAGACCAGCCAACCAAGTCACTGCCCCCAACCTCGTGGGCACCTCAGAGACGGACACCTCCTCGCTTCACCTCCATCCAGCTCAGCAGCTCAAGAACCCTGCTCGACACACCGCCATCTTTGCACAAGGACGCCCTCCATTGTTCAATGTCTTTTTCCAGCACAGGGACTGCTCTGGGGGCAGGTTGTCTAGTGGCCCAGCCCTGCCAGGCAGAGACTCAGAAAAAAAAGGGGGGCCAGGAGGGGGCAGCCCAACTCAGCTCCTCCTTTACCAGCGAACAGAGGCTCGTGTGGACAGAACTGCACCAATGAACCCAGGGTAGGACCAGCCCTCCCAGAGTACCCTTTTGTGAATTCCTTTTCTGGGACTGGGAGAGGTGGGCCAGGTCGCCCGGCTCCAGAAGCGCCAGCCCGCGCGGGCCAGCCGCTGAGGACGGCAGGTGGCTCTCTGCTGCCCCCCGGTGGTGGTGAGGAGGACACGGCCGAGCTCCCACCCGGTAGCCTCTCTTCCCAGGGGGTTTGCCCTCAGCAGGCAATCCGCTCTCCCGTTGAGGATTCAGGCCCGGCAGGGGCAGTGCTGGCCTTACAGTAACCAGCCCCCAGAGGCGCTGAAGAGCGCCGCCCTCCAGCGTTTCCTGGGCCTCATCCCTCACCTCCACCGCTCTCTGGCCACAGGGGAAGGGACTGCTGACCTGTTTGATGGGGATGGCCCGACCGCTCCCGATGCTGTCCACCTTGCAGTCGGCGGCTTTCTTCTCCCTGTCCAAGTCGGCGCCCTTTCGAGACTGAAAGAGAAAAGAAGAGGCGTGTTAGAGGGGCGCAGGGCCCACGGGGGACAGCTGCCCGCCTGGACTCCCCAGCCCTCCCCTCCTCCCTCCTCCTGGGCAGGCCCTAGCAGTGGGGGCGGGGCCGGGGCGGCGGGACCGGGAAGGAACTGAGACCACGAGTATTCCAACGGGTTTATTCTTACACACGGCACCATACAGAGCAGCACAGGTCACTGAGCCAGGCCCGCCCCTTACAAAAGAGCAAGGACACGAAATACCGAGGGCGCAAGGAGCGCGCAGCCCAGGGGGCTGGGGCGTAAGAGAAGGGAAGGGGCGAGGAGAGGTGGACGGTGGGGCTGAGGGACGGCTGGGAGCACAGGGCACGAGAACCGGGGAGAGCCAAGTCCAGAAGTGAGCGGGCAGGGGCCCGTCTGCGGCACAGACACCACACGGCACGTTGCACCGAGCGCGGTCGGCGAGGCCGGAGGGGCACAGTGGATGGAGAGAGAGAGGAGAGAGGCCAAAAGAGGCCCTGCGCCCCTGCCAGGCTCCTGGGGCAGAGCCCGCCCCAATGCGGATCCTAGGAAACGGGGAGGGGCCAAGAGGGGGAAAGGCAAGCGCGCGCGCGGCGTGGGCGTGGCGTCCGGAGCGGAGCAGGAACGGCAGGAGTCCATGCAGGAAGGAGCAGAGGAGGGAGGGGCGGGAAAGCTCCCCCCAGGAGCAGCTGGGCCGGGGCGGGCGCTCGGACGCCCCCGCCCCTCGGGGGGCCTCGTTGCGCTGGCCCGGGGCGCCGGGCGTGGGGCCGAGCTCCCTTCTTCTCCATGCAGCGAGCCTGGCGCAGCGCGTCCAGCCGGGCCTGGTCCCCCGGCAGCCCCCAGCCGCGGGCTCCAGCGTTCCTAGCCTTCCCTGGGGGTGGGGGTTAGTTACAAAGGTTCCTGTGGGTCTCTGGAGTGGGGAGCACGGCGGCCGCTTCTCATCTGAGAGCAGTCCCAAGGCCCGGCCCGCCTCCGGCCCCGCACAGGGGAGAATGTCCAGAGGTGCTGTGTGTCACCACCTGGTCTTCTAATTTGGAAGGAGTTGGAAAGGCCTTTTTGTTGATGAAAAGTTGGAAACAGTGGCACATATCTGCAAATATCGAAAGAATAAAGATTTTGGCAAGTTATACTCAAGCCCCGCACGAGTCGGTCAGCACTGGTGAGGGCAGAGACCCAGGTGCCTGGGGAGAGGAGGCAGCGGGATGAAGAGGAGGAGGAGGAGGAGGAGGAGGAGGAGGAGGAGGCGGTGGCGCAGAGGCCGCTGGGCAGTCCATCTCATCGGGGAATGTTTGCCACTGGGCAGCCGGGGCCCCTGTCCCTCCTGTTGTCCCAGGCTGCCAGGAGCCGAGGACACAGGGCACAGGACTGCAAGTGCAGCGCGGGGGGGTCAACCGAGGGAGCAGAAAGAATCGGGCCAGAGGCTGCTGCCCGCAGCTCCACCATCAGCACCTGCCCGGGGCGTCTCCTGGGCGCCACGGCCTCTGCCCCTTCGGCCCAGGGAGGAGGAAGGTGGATGGGGACCACCGCCACCGGGTCCCCGGAGCAAAGAGCTGGTTGGGAGGGGGGGGGGGGTGCAGCCTGCCCCAGCCAGGCTGGTGAGCCAGGAGGCCCCCCAACCACCGGAGGATCCCTGGGAGCCCCGAGGGGCCGCCCCCCCCCCCCCCCCCGCCCAGGATGGGAACCGGGGCAAGAGTGGCAACAGAATGAGTACATAAAGTCATGGGGGAGACTGGGGACATCGATGGCCACATCCAGGGGGGTGGGTCACAAGGACACCAGGCCACAGAGCAGGCGTGGCTCTGCTGGGGAGGACGATGAGGGCGAGGAGGTGGCCCCAACAGCAACGATGAGAGGGGGAGGTCCCGAGATGCACTCCTGGAGACGGACATGTCTCGAGGCCTCCTCGTGGACAATGGCGCAAGTGAGGTCACCATGGAAACAATGGAAAGAAAAACTAAGGTCGCCACAGTGAAGATGGAGAGAATGAAAGGGCCCGAGGGAAGGCTGTGCCATGGGCGCGCGCAGCAAGGATGGCAGGCGGAGGCAGCACAGCGGAGCAGGCAGTGGAGAGCACAGGGCAGGGGGCACGAGGGGCCGCGGCGAGGAGGCCGGGAGCTGCGCACGGACGGTGGATAGAAGGGGGGGCAGAGGGAGGAGAGCGTGCCCTGGGGTGTTGCAGGCCTGGCAGCGGAGGAAGTGGGAGGTTCGGGATGGTGCTGAGGGAGCGGGTGTCAGACAGCAGATGCCAAGGGCGCAGACGGCGGTCACTGCAAACACAGGCACCCGAGGGCTCTACGGCAGCGGCAGCAGCGGGCGTGGGCACAAGCAGGCAGCCCAGGGCTCTGTGTGTCTCAATGGGCATGAACAGAAACAAAAAGCTTCAGGTCTAGGCAGGGTCGGGGCTGGGGAAGTGCCATGCGGCGGCAGCTGTCAGCAGGAAGGGTTGGTCGGCATGGACAAGGAGGGGGCACACGGCAGGCACAGGGCGGACGGACCGGGGCACACCGGGAGCGGCAGTGTGCCGGGCGGGCGGAGGCGAGAATGAATGAACAAGGCCTGGGGGCACTGGCTCTGTCTGGGCGGGGCTCCCGAGAGCCTGGCGGGGCCTGCCCGGCCGGCCGGACGCGGGACCAGGCTGGGGACCAAGCCCTGATGGTCCGAAAGAGGCGCACGGACTGACGCAGCAGTACAGAGTGATCTCCTGAGAATCCACACGGGCAGCTCAGCCACCTGTGTCTGACCCAAGCCTCCCAGAATGACCCAGCCAAGACCCGGCTGGAGGTGAGGGGCTGGGGGCACTGTGTCTCAGATGCTGGGGGCACCTAAGAGCTGAGGGGCTGGGCCCCTAGCAGTGGAAGGCAGTGGAAGGTCCCTGGTGTGAGGTCTGTGAGGGCGGGAGCCTGACTGAGGGCTGGAGGTGGGGAGGTGAGGCCTGGGGAAAGCTAAGCCTTTGGGGGACCCGCAGGCGCGGGTGGGAAGCGTAAGGTCACGGAGAAAACAGAGTGCGGACAAGGAGGCCTGAGCCCCCCATTCTGGCTCCACCAGCTAATCTCCGTGCGGCCTTGGGCCAAAAACTTAGGGGGCTCAGTTCACAGCTGTGGAATCAAGAGCGTTGGGCGGGGGGTGGGGGGAGCGGGAAGTTAGGACAGACACGTCCAAAGATCCCTCAAGCTAAGCTGGCCCAGAAGACCTAAGGGTCAGGGAGAGGGAGTGAGTGTATGCAGCGGAGGCAGGACAGTATGTATGGATACGCTGCGGGAAAGCCCTTGTGGGCACAGAAGAACAATCTGGAAGAGTCTGGATGTGCGCGAGGGCCCTGGTAAGGGGCCCACGGAAGCTGTGTGTGTCTGTGCGGATGGAGAGCCTGCGGGTGGCATCTTCCTGACTCGGGCTGCCCCGTGGCCGGCCGTCTGCGGTTCTTGCCTGCTCCCTCCCAGCTGGGGGCTGGGCCCCGCCTACTCAGTGAAGGCAGCCGGGCAGGTGCCAGGGCAGGGCTCGGGGCACATACCGTGAAGATGTTGGAGCGCCGCTTGGACTGCTTGCGGACGGGTGTGGGGGTGGAGGAGGCCGCCACGGTCTCGATGCGCAGCTCCCGCTGGCTGACGCTGGGGGTGGAGGGGACTGAGGATGAGTAGTCGCTGAAGGCGCTGCTGCCGCCATTCGTGGCCTAAGGACAGAGAGGGCTGCTGAGGGCTGCTCTGGGGTGAGGGGCAGGCAGCAGATGGGAGCTGGGAGCCCCTGAGGCATGGGGACCTGGCCTGGGACTCAGGGGGCAGCAGAGGCGGCCTGGAGGCCGGCGGGACGCAGTCACTACCGCACGGGGCTGTCCCCCCGAGAGCCCCGGCAGGGGTGATTCTGTGCCCACCAGCGAGCTGAATCAGAGGCAGCGCTCGCGGGCCAGAGTTAAGTGACAGAGGTGAGAGTTAAGTGAGCGCGCTGTGGGGTCTTATCTCAGGGGTGGGTCTGGCGCAAAGCAAGAGGTCACCTTGGATGAGCTCCCAGGTCCTATGCCAAAGAGGCAGAAGGCCAGGGTGGGGCTCAGGGGGGCCAGGGGAGCCTGAGGCCTGCTTCTGGACAGTGTGTGCAACAGGGGCAGCGGTCCGGGAGAGCCGAGGCCCGAGAGCAGACCAGAGCAAAGACTGCCACCAGGGTAAGCAGATGAGGGACAGAGGTGGGACAGGAAGAGAGACAGAAGGGATCACAGGATGGAGACAGAGAGTGCACAGCAGTGACTGCCCTGGGACCCGGGAAACACGTACGGCCCAAGGCCTGCTCCCTGCCTGCCCGTAAGATGGTCACTGGGTAGAGAAGGTGTCCCGCCCTGACAGCCTCTTCGAATCCTCCCCTGTGCACAAAGAGCACAACGCTGGCCCATGGCTGGCAGAGCCACCCGGCAGGGCCCGCGCGCAGAGCCGAGATGTACACGCCTTGAAACGTGCCAACTGAGGCGCAGCGGTTCAGAGATAGCGAAGACAGACCTCTTCTCCGTGGGGGATGCTTACAGGGAAACTAAACTGTCTGTCTTCTAAACACTAAAGGAGGGGCCTCTGGAAAAAGCCATCAGACTGTCCTCAGGAAGCTGGTGGGCCGGGGCGGGCCCTCAAGTCAACAGCCCTTGGCGGAAGGAGAGCGGAGGGTGTCCTCCTGACCACTCGATCCAGCTCATCTGTGACGACCCAGGGCTTTCTGCAGAGCCGGCCATGGAGTCGGGGAAAGAGTTACAAAAGGAAGGGCCAGACCCAAACGCCAAGGGCCAGAAAACAACCAGGCAGTAGGCAGCGAGCGGGCAGGCATCCGAGGGGCATGACGGGAAAAGTACGGGCAGGACCTGGCTCGGAACACCCCTGACGCCCCTCACGGCACACGTGTCCCCGTGGGGCACGTGCTGTCCTTCCAAATGCAGGCCCCACAGCTGAGGGGCAAGCGGGCCTAAGAGAACTCTTCTGCGCCTCCGAGTGTGGCTCCGCGGGGCGCAGCTCCTGACACAGCCCTATCGGCACCGACCTGAGCGAGCGCTCAGGATGCTTCAGCTAAAGTGGCTGCAGGGATGGACGCTACGGGGAGGCGGTCACCACGGGGCACAGATGAGGCCAGGCCAGGCGTGCAGGCGATGGGGAACTCAAGCCAGCGCTTCCACGCTATCCGCAAGGCGCAAGAGCAGACGGGGTGGGGACACGCAGGCAGACAGACAGGATGATGAGGGCGGTGGGGAGGACACATGGCGGGAGGCGGGGAGGCTGGCCGCACCTGGTTGATGTGCACGGCCGGGATGGAGGCAGCGGACACTGCCGAGTGGCTGGGGGAGTTGGGCAGTGACTTGCAGGGCCCGATGGCCAGCTGCTGCTTCTTCCGCAAGGCCACGACCTTCTGGGCCACTGCAGGGGACAGCAGAGTCAGTTACCCCTCTGGGGGGAAAGGGAGAAGCCCGGCTTAGAGCCGTCCCCCGCCCCCACCGGGGCCCACGGCCCCCACCGGCCCCGCAGAGCCTCCTGCGCCGCGCTCCGGGGGGCGCCGTCCCGCCCCGCGCCCGAGTTACCGTCCTGGAAGACGCGCTCCACGTTGAGCCCGTAGGTAGAGCACGTCTCGTAGTAGGTGCAGCGCTTCAAGTCCGTGGACAGCTTGCGGGCCCTGCTGTCGTCGATGACCCGGGGGTTTGCGGCACTGATGGCGTCTGTCGGAGGCGGGAGGGTGGGAATTTACTCAGCCGGCTGAGAAGCAGGTGCCACGGCCGGGGAGGGTCGTTGGGGCAGAGGGCGGGTGGGCGGGGAGCTGAGGCGGCGGGCGACACGGAGCACAAGCGTAAGGGCCTCCAGGCCTTAGACCAGCCCTGCCACCGACTCAGAGGAGAAATGAGCCAGCTGCTCTGTTCCCACGTCTCAAAAGACACGGCGCGATCGTCACGCAGGTGGGAGGGTCTAGCTGGGGGAGATCCAGCGTGCGCGGGCGTGGTAAGGAGGCGCTGCCCGTTCTGGGGTGACACCAGGGCTCAGGAAGCACCGAGAGGGGAGGGACCCGGGACCGCCCCTCCCCCGTGCCAGCCCCGCGGGCCCGCTCACCCTGCGTGCCCACCAACACCATGGGCACCTCGCTGGCATTGCGGAAGCTGCACAGCCGCAGGAAGTAGTTGTACACGGTCTGGAAGCTGATTTCATCCTCCAGGCTGAACACAAACACCACCGCGTCCACCCAGGCAGCAAACTAGGGGGACGGAGCAGAATTACCACCCTCACCTGCTCACGGGCAACCTCCGCGCCCCCGTCCACACACACACAGCTTTGCCCAGCCCCAACCAGATCCTCGGGAAAGGGGCGCCACGGGCCGGGGCTGGGGCAGGAGCGTCACCTGGAGCTCAGGGGGGCCTCCTTCATCTCGGATCAGCAGCAGGTAACTCTGGCCATCCACCACAATCTCCTTCTTAAACCGACCCCCTAGGACAGAGTGCACGGTCAGGCCCCAAAGTGGGAGAGCCCACGGGGGCCAAGCGATTCTGAAATCCACAGCTAGCAACACAGGAGACGGGAGGACTTGGAAGGACAAGGGGCTCCAGCACCCCCCCCCTTTGCACAGACGACAGCAAAGAGGAAGGGGGCAGAGGGGCCAGCCTCAGAGCCCAGGTAAGCCAATGACGCTCACCTTCAGGGGACTCTTCCTGGACATACGTCCCTGTCAGATAGCGGTGCACCAGGGCCGACTTCCCACTAGACAGGTTCCCCACAATGCCCTGTGGGAGAGGAAGGGGTGAGAGCAGCGGTCAGAGGGAAGAGACGGGGCAGGAAAGGCAGATGACGTTAGGAAGGAGAGGGGCCAGAGCTAAGGGCCAGAAAGGAAAGGACCAGAAGCAAGGGGCCTCGGAGAGAGGCCAAGACCTGAAAAGGAAGGGTCTGGCATCGGGGGGAGGGGGTGGGGTGCAGCAGAGCCTGGGCCCATTGCTCTACCCGTACCCACCCAGCCCCAGGGCGGCCTGGGCCTCCCACAGGGCTCACTCACCACTTTAAGCTCCGGCACCGAGCGGCTCAGGGTCCACTCCTGGCTGTTCACAAAGGAGTCTGCAGAAGAGAAGGCCACCCATCAGGACCGAGGTGGCACACACCTGTGCTATCTGCAACCAGCTGTGTCCTACACTGCCCCTTCTTGGGCCAAGGCCAGAAAACAGCACGGTCCTGATGGGACCCCAACCCTCACCCCTGATTCCCTAGAGAGCGGCAGGAAAATTCTTCTGGAGGGGACCGGAAGAATGATAGTCCTCAGGGGAGAGGACCCCGAGAGGTGTGGGCCCAGGGCCCCCCGCCTGGGCCCGTGTGCCTCCTGATCTCTTACTGCTCCAGCAGGCAGTTCCCACCTTGAGCTGTCACACCCGGCCTGGTGCCACCAGGGCCCAGATGAGAGGCCTCTCCAATAGGTCTCAGCTCAGACCCAAGCTGGGCTGGGCGCCTGGCAGCTGGGCAGGGGGGCCAGCCTCCTGCGAGTAGGGACAGCTCACCCTCACAGGGTGGGGCCACCCACCACATTCCTAGGCAGGGTGAAGAGGGAGGAGCCCTTACCTGGCCTTGTTCTGTGAAGGGCAGGTTGAATGGGGAGCTATCTAGCCTGCCCAACTGGCCCTCCTCCCCAAGCTCCTCCTTAGTTGGGAGGCCACCACCCTTTCTTTCCCCAGGGACCCGCCTCCTGGGCTGCCTGGGCTCCAGTTCTCAGCTCTGGCCTGCCTCTGGCAGCGTCCAGGGAAGGGAAGCCTCTAGCTGCCCAGAGCCCCCTTCAGCCCCACGGCCAGAGCCGTGTTCTTTATTCTCTGCACTGTAACAGACATCCTCCAGCCAGCTCCAGGTGGCCCTGGCCTGGGCGGGCCTCTCTGCCTGCTTGCCCTCCCCAGGCTGTCTCAAAGAGTAGCCACCACCATCGATCGGGTCCACAAGTAGTCTCAGCTCCTCTGCACAGGCAGCCGGGAGGGCTCAAGCCCCGCCCTGAAGCTAGAAACTCGTTCAGCCTCCGCCCCTCCTGGGCCTCAATTCTGCAGGTGCCAAAAGTGAGGAAGGGACCTCGTCTCCTACCATACCAGGCCACGGGCCAGAGGTAGCACCCGGCGGCGGGCAACCCCGACTGGACGCACCTGGAAGGCCTCCTCTGCCACGGCCACTTCCCCGGCCCATCAGCGACCCAGAGCCCAAAGGGGCGCCGATCTCACTTGGTCCCTGGCCCCGCACACCACACCCACCTCTCCCAGACAGGTTCACGGTTTGTTCTCACCCCCGCTCTCAACAAGGGGCTCCAGCCAGAGAGGACTCCCAGGCCGGGCTCTCTCCCTTACCGCTGGGCGCGCCCAGGAGCCCGGGGGCCGCGGCCGCCCGGCGGCTCCACAGCGGCTCGGCGGGCGCGGGCTCCCTCCGGCGGAAGCGGCTGGTGAGCAGTCTCCAGAGGCCGGCGGCGGTGCGGGGCCGGCCGGGCTCGGGCGCGGCGCGCGGGGCCTCGGCGCCCAGCAACAGGTCGCGGCGGCTGGGGAAGGCACCCAGGGAGCTGGCGTCGCCGTCGCTGCGGGTGCGCGCCCGGGGCAGCAGCCCTGACTCGGCGCGCCGGATCTCCTGGCCGCGGCGCAGGCGGAAGCTGAAGCTCTTCCTCAGCGCCGAGAGGCCGCGCCGGGGACTCGGGGCGCCGCGCCCGCCGCCGCCGCCGCCGCCGCGGAGCACCTGCCAGCGCTGGCTGCTCCACAGCGAGGCGCCCCGCAAGAAGCCCGCGCTGCCCGCGCGGCCCAGCCCCGCGCCCGCGCCCTCGGCCGCCGCCAGCTCCAGGCGGTTCACCTCCAGGAACGTCATGCTG